>NW_008633558.1:8725-21939 GCF_000691845.1 Merops nubicus | reverse complement strand
CTCCCTCCCCAGCAGCTGTGGGGCATGGGAGCCTTCCAGCTTTCTCCTACACTGCATGCACTGCAGGTTCTGCTCTGAATCCATGGGGTTGGCAGAGTCTCTTCTCCTACTACGGAGTATCCAACAGAAAGAGTGGGAAAAATAATCACCCTGTGGACTATTATTTTGTCATTTCAATCCTGACACTTGCTACAAGTTTCCTACCTCCTTTTCTGCAATTTTTTTTCAAGTTCTGGCAGAAAGTTCAATCCCCCAAAAGCGCGTGAGGACAAAGGCTGCAGCTGGGCAACAGGAAGGGTTCATTCAGCCCAAAAGATGTCAAACTATGTTATAGAGGAATTCCACAGCAACGGGGGAAAAACACAGCCCAGAATTCACCCTGGTGAGGAAGGTGCCCCTGAAGCCCACGTCAGGACCTGGGCTGTATGTGTCATGCTCAACCCAACAGGTAGTACGGGAAAATCTGAAAATTGAAAGCCCTTTTTTTTTTCTTTGCTTTTTTGGTTGATTACATCTTTCAGAAAATTCCCCTTCAGGAAGTAGTGCTAGAGTCAGTGAAGCTTCGAGTTTAGAAGTACGAACGTAATGCAGGTTAGCAGCATTTTCCTTTGCCTGCTCTCCCCCCACCCTCCCCCTCTGGCACTGCTGCTTTTTCAGGGGATGGCTGAGCGAGCGTAACTGCTAGGAAGTCCCATTCACTCTCTTATCTGCCAGTGGTTTCCCGAGTGATGACTGGGGCCACCCTCGCTCTGGTGACTTGCAGTTTCAGAAAATTCAGGTAGAAATAATCCTCCCCTCAAGGGCTGTTTGTGGCACTACCCTCTGAGGCACCTGCTGCCAAGGCCGCTGCAGTCCGACCACCTCGAAGCATCCAACCAGGGTGTTCTTCTTCATGATGAAGAAGCAGAGCTGGGGTACTGCTGGGTTTTATCCTTCTTGGTGCAGATGTCCAGGTCCTTTAGCACGTGGTGGCAGGATTCAAGGTGAGGGGAGCCAAGGAAGGAGCCCCAGCAGGGCCCCCGTGGCCACGCTTCACCTTCCCTGTGGGCAAAGGGTCCTGGGGCCACCTCTGTCTGTGGCTAACCAGCCCCAGGCCCTTCCTGGGAGGAAGGCATCCTGCAGTCTTCTCAGGCTCATTCCTGTATTTGCCAGAGATAGATGTGCTGATGTTACACAGACCAACTTCTTGTTCCATATTCTTCCTCTGAAATAGAGCTTGGGTCACAGGCTGCCTGCTAAGGAGGTTCAGCTGATCACTGCTGGCTTGCAGGGGTTCCAAGTCCAGCTTCTGCTTGGGGACTTGGACCCAGAGGTGGAACACTGAGGGTGGTGAGCCCCTGGCCCAGGTTGCCCAGAGAGGTGGTCACTGCCCCATCCCTGGAACCATCCCAGGGGAGGTTGGACCAAACTCTGAGCACCCTGCTCTAGCTGGAGCTTTAAAGGTTGCTTCCAACACCCTTGTGTCACCCGTTCACTCTTTCATCCAGCTCAATGGGACTTCTCTTTATTCTACAGAAAACTCTGAACACATTGTGACAATTCTGTCTTTGAACAGCCAGAATCATGTTCCTTTGTAGACACAGCAGAAGTTCTCTCTCTGAAGCTGGTGAATTTGGGGCAGACTAGGTGGGTTGCTATGAACACGCCTCAACCAGAGCAACACAAACCTGTCCCAGATGATACAGTGGTGGAGAGCAGGCTCCAGGTTATGGACAGAGCTGCAGCTGTTCCAGAGAATCTGCATCTCCTCAACAACACAGAGGCAAAGAACAGCACCATTTTATTTTGACTTCTAAAGAGTTAAATACATCTAAAAGTTTACTGTGTTGTGGTCATTTAAATTCTTCCAAATCGTGTGGATTCTTAAACCCAGGCACAGAAACATGTGGAAAGATATGAAGTTTAAAAGTCTAATAGTTTCAGGTTTTGGCTAAAAGTATTACAACTGTATTTTCAGATGCCTTAATTTGAGCTCTGTCAACTCAGGCAGCTAAGCCAGTGTATAGTAGTTAATTACTTGAAATTCTAATGAACATACGAGCCCAGGGAGCTGACGCTGCACTTCATGATCTCAGAGCACTGGTCAATGTTCTTCTTTATCCTGTAGAAGGTTTCCACGTATTCAGAACGGCCCAGAAGCTCAACAAAATCTTCATCATGAGTGATCACCAGAAGCTGGAAGTTTCTCTGCTGGGAGCGGCTTTTGATTATCCTGCAAAGAGATGTTAATTAGTGTGTGCTCAGCTGAATGGCACTGGAGGTTTTCAGAACTTGTAAATATGTAGTACAAAAATATTTAATTCTTGGTAATGAATGACATGAACTGTCAAGAAATCCAATGGGAATTAGCAACCCTCTTTACCCACATCAAAAATCCCAGATGAGTTAAGAAATCCTTTCCTCTTCCAGAGAGAGGAGAGGGAATCTAAGGCTACTGCTTTGCAGGTGTATTTGCAGATGCCTACAGCAATATACCAGCTTAAAGCAGAAGTAATTTCTGCCAACTAGCATAAACATTTGAAAAACACCCATCCTGAAGCTTCCCAAGAGGACATCACTTACTCCACCAGGGCATGTGCCAGGGACTCGATGTTTTCTCGGTCCAGGTTGGTCGTGGGCTCATCCAGAGCCAGGATGCCACAGTTGAGACAGAATGTTTCTGCTAGAGCCAGACGAATAATAAGAGAAGCAAGCACCTAAGGGGGAAAAAAATAAACACCAACAAACCCTCACTCTTGGAAGTGTTTCTGGAGAAACTACACATAACAGGCTTTTTCTAATGCTGTAACAAACCACACCTGAAGTTTATAGAAGGATGCACTGATAGTTCACAAAATTAAAAACTACATTAAAACTCCAAGCTGGAATGAAGAGATCCACTCTACAAAGTACTGCTGGAAAAACACCAGAGAAGCCAAACACTCCAAGAGACACTGGAAGTGGGGACTCCAACGGGAGGTCAGGAGGCCACGACGCTGTGGGCTCCTCACCCCCACCCCTCTGTTCAAGCCCCACCCCACGGCTGCAGGGATGGTGGAAATTCATACCTGTAGCCCCACCACGGAGTTCCTGAGCTCCTGACTACTTACCAAACCTGGAGACAGCAGGATTCACCACCTCACCAGTTCGTTTTGTAGTCACCTGCCTAACCAAGTTGTCATTACACCTCCTGAACCAGTGAAAACGACGGAACACTCGATGGAAACTGAGCTGCCAAAAATACTTTCCAATTATCACAACTGCTGGCATCACAGCTCACAATCAAAAGAAGAATTCTCAGAATGGAAGTTAACAAACTGCACAAGTTTCACTCTCGTTTACATAGGACTCTAACGTAACATCCTAGACGGCTTCAGGAGAGGACACAGTTTTTGCCTATACTGCTGTTTTAGATGAAGATTTGGATTTCCCCCCCCAAGTTATGGAATTTTCAAAACCAAGTGCATGTCTAGGCTCAGGTGGGAATTAATTTGACAGCATTTTTCATATTCAAGCAACAGCACAGCACTCATCCCCTCACAGAATATCCTCTCACGATCCCACTGCTGTGTGCATTTCCAAACGGGGTGTAGCATTTTGTTCCACTCCTTGAGTTCATCCTCTGCCTCTACCCCAAGAGCAGCTTGGGCTGTAGTTTGGTCCCTTTCTACTCCCTCTGTGTTTAGGAAGATTGCTTGCTCTGATGGAAGTGGTTCCTCTAAGGAAGAAGCTGTTTCCTGCAGGTAGCTTTGGTTGCCCAAGCTGCAGAATCAATATGCCCAGTGTCAAATGGCTGCTCGTGTTGCTCAGAACTTCAAGGGGCCTACAGGAAAGCTGGGGATGATCTTTTGAGCAAGGCCTGTTGGGACAGGACAAGGGGGGATGGTTTGGAACTAAAAGAGGGAGATTTAGACCAGATAGATTTAGACCAGACATTTTTCACACCAAGGGTGGTGAGCCCCTGGCCCAGGCTGCCCAGAGAGGTGGTCACTGCCCCATCCCTGGAACCATCCCAGGGGAGGTTGGGGCTCTGAGCACCCTGCTCTAGCTGGGGATGTCCCTGTCCCTGCAGGGGGTTGGACCAGATGACCCTTACAGGTCTATTCCAACCAACACCATTCTATGATTATGTTTTTTTCCCATGCCTCAGCTCTTTAAAACAAAAAATACAGACTGCTTTTGGAGGCAGATTAACAAGGCTGGTTCTTTTCTCTGGCTTAAAAATATTTTAGATGCTTTGTCATAACATAACAGGCAGGTGGAAACAATAACTCTCAAGGCTCAACAAGTGAAAGTGGTGTGGTGAACTGTGATGAACCCCTGTGTGCTGGCACTGCCCAGGCAGGTGTGGGATCAGCCACTTGGCCAGTGTGTGTTATTGCCAGAGGGCAGAGCCCAGAGCTGACAGGGACAAGACAGAAGGTGACACCTGAACGTGTGGCACGGTGGGTAAGTGGTGGCATGAACTGAGAGGTTACACTCAGCAGCAGAGTACTGAAACTTGGAGGAAAAAAGAGGCTGTATCACACTCAGAGGCTGATGCAGTTGTGAAAAGAAGACCAAGGGCCAGTCCTCTGGAAGGAAAACAAAATGGGAGCAATTCAATAGTCCTGAAACTTATGGAAGCTTCAGTGGAAACTAGCAAGAGACAGACTGGGAGGACTGGGACTTGAAGGGAGAGGGAAGTTGAACCCTTTACTCCTTAGGGACTCAGCCTGGTCCTTAACTGAAAGAATGGATTTTGGCATGCCAAAATAGGGTTCAGATGCTCAGAACCATATGCTGCACAGTCAGCAACCCCCAGGCTGTGAGGGAAGGCTGCACAGAACTGTCCAGTTGAGCTGGGGCCCCCTGGCCCTCAGGGGCTCCTCAGGACACGTTACTCTCTTGCATTCACCTCAGTCAGATTTCCAAATCCTGTTTATTAAAAATCCAGCCTGTTACCTTTTGCCCAGCACTACATCTTCCTCTCATATCCAGGGCTGTGTCTCCCTTGATCATGACCACCCTGTAATTGTAACTTCTTCTCTTGTCAGAGGCTGAGACGTTCTCGTCTGCGTCCGAGCGAATCTCTATATAATCAATATCTGAAAGATATCAGGAGACAGGCTTTGCAGGAATCAAAAAATCTTTCAGAGTATCAGAGGATTAACAGGAGTTGAGAAGTGTAATGTGCAGTAACCACAACAATTTTATTCAGAACTCCCACTAATAGATACAACTTTGAAGCTAGTTTTTCCAATATAGAAAGAATGAACTCATGCAGTCGCCCTGTCTCAAGGAAACCTTACCTTGGAAAAACAGGGAAAAGGGGAAATTATCTACCCTGTAACATCCTACATAATGTGTAATAATAAGATTATAGTGGTGAACAAGAGGTGTAGACTTTAGAAGGGAACCAACTCCCTTCAGATCCTGGATTTTCCATATTTTGAACCCTCAAACTGAAAAAAAAACCCAGTTACCTACCTTGTCCTCTGTAGGTGCTTCGCCAAAGGTCACGGATTATTTTGTTGATTTCTTCCATCTTCATGCTATGAAATGTCATTATTGCTCTAAAGAGGAGCAACAAAAAAATGCAAATTGTTACAGGTGCAACCGTGGACTGCTGTGGACCTACAGGAGCTTTGAGGAAGGTGGCAATAGCAGATGATTCCTTAAGGAAGCATTCCAGAAAGGACAGGATGCCACATTTCTAACCTGGAGTTTTGAACAAAAAGTACTCTGGAATGAAAAAATGCTTGCTCAATTTATGCCAATGTCTTCTCTCCAAAAAGTATGGTGGAAATAAAACATACTTCTCAAATGGACTTGTACATGTGCCTTTCCTACATCCCCTCTCACTGGAACTATTCCCACCTGTTCTGGGGAATACTGAAGTATCAACCAACAGGATTTGTTCAGTCTGAAGAAAATGCTTTCAAACTGTTTACTTAATTGAACCCAAGAATGCACTCCTCATCAATATTTATCAAAACTTCTAAATATTAAGTCAGTATAGATCAGCTGACAGCACAGAACACCCAAAATGTTGGTTTTCCCAGCTACAGATACAGCTTTCAACCTCTGGCCATTAGAGTTAGCATTTTGTCTCACTGATTTTTCAGAAGATTACCAATAAGTGATGCTTATCTATTTTTCTTGAAATTACAAGACTGATTTCCTGTTTTGCCTTAAATAGAAACAATAGATGATTTGATATCATACATAAAGATTCTGCATTCTAAAAGGGAAATTCTTGGAATGCATTTCCATTTTAAGCTGAAAGGGAAGAATTATACATGCTCTGAATGCTTTAGATCATCACAAAATAAATGCTGGATTTGCTTGCATGCAGTATTATGTTTAATTTCATTTATTTTATCATTAAAATAGGGTTCCTCTAGACTGCCTTTTCAATTTGGAAACTTCTCATCTGTTTAGTTTCTCTTCTTGACCATTACACTGTACCCTCAACCACGTTACTGCTCTTCTGTGCTCCTTCCAGCACTCTTTAGTACAGGAGACCAAAATTCCACACTATATTCAAGACATGAGTGCACTGGGAATTCATACAGTAGCTACAATGTCCCTTTCTTTCTCTTTAGTAACTGCCCACACAGGGGTTTTGTTTTTTTTTTTTTTGGGAGCCCCAAAGTAAAAACTTTAAATGTTTTCACATTTTGAGATGTTATTTTTAGCCAGTCAGTCCAAGACTAGAAAACAAGCCTCTAGAGGAAGGAGAAACAATCACCAAGTTTACTACTTTCCATCAAATGCAAGATGTTTCTTTTGATCTTGCCTTCTCTAATAGAAGCACAAAACCACCCACACTGGAAAAAGGGAAAGAACACCTCTAGAGTGTAAAACTCTTTAATGAAAACAGAACTGTTTACCTGAGAAGATCATGGGGAACAAGAGATCTACCTAGCATATCTTATTCACATTAAGATGGGACCAGAAGATGCTAAAATATACTGCCACAGAAATGATGGTGGTAGGAGAGACTGCATGAAAGACCTGGATTAATAACAAAGGATTTAAACACAGATTTTGCCTCTTCTGAACTCATACTTTGGAGTTTATCTATTTTGAGATAGCACGAGACAGACTTTTAAGAAACATTCTCCCCAATATCCACTGCCTAGCCTGTAAACTGCCCTCTAATTCCCTCAAAACCAAAGCCCACCAAAACTACAGGAAGAAAAGAAACCCATCAGCAGTTTTTACAAAAGCTCCCTAAAAATGCCTTGAAGTGACTTACCTATGAGTGGATTAAACTCCAGTTATTACCAGCACTGTATTTATCTATATTATGTAAACTCCCCCATCCTACCAATCTTGTGCAGCTTGTAGTATATTACTATTAATTTACTTTAAAAACTGTAGTGTGTTATGTTATCTTAACATCTAAATGCCTGCTTTTATACAGAGAAATAATGACCTCTCTCAAAGAATTCCAGGAACTCACTAAGTTACCCTGGAAAGTGTGAAATGAAAAGCTGCTTTTGCACCCCGGTTACCAACAGTAATAAAAAACTAAAACATTGAAGACGTTCATTACATGCAACAATACTTACTTATCAAGAGCCTTATAATAAAGGTCCAGGTCTTTGTTTGCCAGCTCTGTGGTTCTCATGACAATCATCATCTCCCTGTGTTTCTCCTCTGCATCCCTGAACTGGGGCTCTCGAAGCTCCCGTTTAAACCGAACGATCTCCTCCTCAAAGCCCCGCTGGCGGCCGAGTGCAAGGTGGTGGTTCCTTTTCAGAGATTCTATTCTCTCCTCTAAATTGTTTTTTTCACTGTGAAACCATAATGGAGACCTAAGTCTTTCACATTTCATGGGTCACAAGTTTTTTGAATAAGGGTGGTCAGGTTCTGGTTAGACAGGAGCTCATTATATTGCAACTAGTCTGTAACTGTTAAAATCATAGTGCTATCACTGAAATTAAGACATTAATGAAATAATACTTTAAAGTTTGTTATGAACATATTCAAATCCCTATTCTGAGTGGGAGAAGCAAGTTACCAAGTTCAAATGCCAGAGTACTACACTCAGAAACACAAAAAATTACATAGATGGAGTTGAATTAGGATAGTGAGCAAGGTAAAATGAATTCACTGGGTAACCTCTAGAAAGCTAAATAAATAGTTCACACAGAAGAACCAGCACAGGGCTAATTCCTTCTCAAAAGTGTTTATTATATAAGCAATTTATATTAAACTACTGGATATAAAGTTTACTGCAGAGACCTAGCTGAGCAGACAAACTGAAACCTGAATATTCTTATCCAGAGACATGAATTACTTTTCAAATACAGATTTAGCAGTGGAAGTTATTAAAAAATGGCTTTTATGGGAACAGGTACAGGCACACGTGTTTCTAGCTACAAGCACTGGATCATTGCAGAGTCATTTATGTTGTCACCACAGGGATATTATCTAACATGAGTCTGAAGAAGGAATTGGTCCCCGTGAATGGGGAGAAAGGTGGACTGGGAAACACACAATGAATATTACACTCAGATATTCCCTGAATTCTTGTGCCAAACATGCCATTCTGGTTTGAAGACACTTACTTTTTCATTTGTGGGACTTTCATTTCTCCCATCTCCTTCACAAGGTGTTTTATGTCATCTTCAACTTCTCTCAGCTCTTCGTTTCGCTTCCTCAGAGTGAGGTTGTCCTCTAGCCACCTCTCCTGGATCTACCTCCACAGACAGCAACAAGTTGGAGCATGTTTCAGTACACTGATCCTCCACCACAAAGCATTAGTTCTGCACAACTCTCAAGCAGAAAATAACTGACAAGAATGAAAATCATCACGGTGAGAACTTCTCTTCTGCTAGACGTGGGGTATAATGAAATCAGCAGTATTGATTCATATTTCAGTCAGAAATAACACAGTATTTCTCATCACAGGCAAACACAAGGGGGATCCTGTGTGTGACAATGAATCAGTGCTCCAAATTGGGTGGGTAATTTAAGGTTGAGATTTAGCAAAGTCCCCTCCCCTCTCAGATCTCAAAGCTGGACAGTAAGTGGTGGGGTAGAATGGGTGCACACCTTCCCTCTAAAGAATGTCAACACTATTGGAAATATACAGAAGAATACACAAGAATTTAAAGTACATGATCAATCTGGAGTAACTAGCAACTTCTGTTTCAGACAGCTGTGTTCTCCACAAAAAGATGCTTTTGAAAATCCTGGCTACTACCCCAACACACTTAACTCTTTTGGAAATACCACAAAAATAGAGATAAGAGGGTTTTTAAAATGCATCTGCTTTTCCATATACAAAATTCTGAGCAAATTTTTCAGCCTCGTGTATGGACAGCAGCTATTCTGACTAGCAGCTGATTAAATAAACCAGAAGGAGGCAAACTTTGCACCACTATGGATCTAGGCAGTCTTAAACCCAACCCAGAAATTGTTTCAACTATGCAGAACATACTTCACTGTAACACAACACATCTACCTTTTGAGTGTCAATATCTTGTCGAATGGTTTCCATCTCTTTACTTATCTTTTCCTTCTGTTTCTCACAGGCAGCTAACTGGGAGTTGACCTCATCCAGTTCAGATTCCTTTTGCTGAAGAAATAGAAGAGTACATGATTTAAACACAGGAGTGCTTTTAGTGTCCATTTTTTTTTTTCCTGACTGTTTCTTAGATTACCTTTTTATAGTCATCTTTTCTTTGCTGAATATAGTTTTCAATTTCTTTCATGTACTTGTTTATATCCTTAACTTTCTCTTTGATGCCATTTATCTGCAAGGAAAACATTTCAAATTAAGTAAGGTCTTATGTCCCAGAACTAACACACCCTCTCTCAAAGATTAGATACTGGATAACACTATTGTCAAAGAACAATCCCTTAGAATAAGTGCCTTTAATTTACCAATAAAGCCTTCAGCTTTTGAAATCCAGATGCTCCTTTTTACTACAAAAATATTTTCCAAAACAAATGGTCAATCACT
Organism: Merops nubicus; assembly: GCF_000691845.1. Classification (NCBI taxonomy): domain Eukaryota; kingdom Metazoa; phylum Chordata; class Aves; order Coraciiformes; family Meropidae; genus Merops; species Merops nubicus. Next base: position 11,999 of record NW_008633558.1, on the reverse strand, counting down.
CATTTGTCCTTACACACCAGGGTCACTCCACCCAAGGAAACAGGTCTGTCTCCTGGCCAGGTTACATTCCATCTTTCCATCTCTCTTAGATCTGCTGGGAAGGGTTTTTAATACCACTGGTCACTAAATATCACCAAATATAATTAATCTTTGACAGTCTTGTCAACGGGGAGAATTGAGTTCATCTCCTGACTAGGTTAGGTTCCTTTTCTTCCCTAAAGGTTGCACCAGTCTGAAGCATTTGCTGAAGTCACTGCTGTTCCCTGAAAGCAAACTCACTGCCACAGCCTCCACCCACGCCTGAAGGAAGATCTATAATCCTACCCCCCAGCTACACCCAAAGCAAACAAACCTTCTCTTGTGTTTCTTTATGACTTGCAGCCCTTTTATTCACCAGATCCTCCTTCTCCTCCTGCAGCTTTTGTAAAGTTGCATCCAAAGGAAATACCTGTTCTTTTGCTTCCTGAAAAGCAGTTGAAGAAAGCCCTTTTTATTTTCTCATTCCCTTTAAGATCAATTTTTCAAGTGGTAAAAAAAAGCCACATGATATATGTATTAAAGTTCTGGATATTCCCAATGCAATACCAGAACAGGACAAACATTTCAATATTTTCTAGGATTACAGAATAGAACAAATTGGGGTTTATTTCCCCAGGACAACAAAGCTAAAGGTTAACAATCAGAAGCATTTCCTACCCTGATCTCTCTGCACAAGGACTGAACCTCAGTGGTTAACTCCACTGTCTGTTCCTCCAGCTGCCTCCGACGCTGCATGCTGCTGGAAATCTGCAGCCTCTCTGCTTTAAGCTCATTCACTGCACTCTTCAGCTGCTGAATCTGATTTTGCTGGTCTTGCTTGTGTTTTTGATGGAGTTCAATTTTACCAGTCACTGCAGATGAAAACCAACTCAGAGTGAAACAGTCCATCTGTTATTAAACACGTTTATTGCCTTCCTAAATTAATTCTAATTCTAAATCAATGACCCCCCCTAAAATATAGGTAAACTTTCATTTATCTATAAGGGCAGCAAGTCAATATAAAGATGAAATACCATCTTCCTATGACCTACCTGTATCCCACAGGTGTTTTTTCTCTTGTTTTTCATGGCTTACTTGTAGAACAGTTCTACTTAAATCAACTCCTAGGAGCTTTGCCTCCTGCTGAGCAATTTTTCGTTCAACATCTCTAATGTCAGTCTGAAAGTATAAGGAAAAGTACTTTTACTACTGTACTAGTGTTGAAAAATGTATTTTTTATCTTTGGCACACAAGAACAAGCCAGGGGCTCAAGGCACATGTGACCCAAGACCTTCAAATTTTTCTGCTCTGCTGGAGGAATGCAGCATCACTAGCAGTAAGGTTATGTCAGCCCACAGGCTGCTGGAATTCCCACTCTGTGGTCCTCAAAAGAAGAAAAAAATGAAATAAAGCTTGAAGTTTTATTAGTACTGAGCTCACCTAAGTTATGTTTTCTTCTATACTATTTTTCCTTTGCTGCAAAAGTCTTAACACCTCAAAGTTTTGTTGTATTGTTGAGTAACTACATATTTAAATGCCAGCAAGTATCACCTTCTACATGAAAAGAAACTGCCAAAGCATACCTGGTACCTTTCCATGAGTGTTATATCCTGTAAACATGCCTTGGCACCATCCTCCTCAGACAGAGCTGTCTGCAGGAGGGATTCCTGCTCTTCTATCTCACCCTTCAGGGCTGTCAAATCCCTGTTTGCATTCTGTATCTTGTTCCTCAAGTTTGGTATGTCCTTATCTTGGAGTTCAGTCACAGTTTGCCTGAAAATACAAATCCATGACATTTCCTTTGTCAAAAACAGCAGCACAAGCTCAAGACATTAAAGATCACTAAATCTGTGATATGATTTAATAGTGGAAGACTAAATTTAGCCACAATAGTATCCCCTTAACTTTGCCCACATTCAATTGACCTTAAGTTATACACCCAGCCAGGGCAACAAATCCCTCAGTTTAGACACAGGAGATGAAATGAACCAACCAACAAAATCTCTTTTGGTTTTCAGCTTAATTACAGCAAGAGCTCATGAGAGGGTTTAAATCTGCTGTACAGGAGTGCCCTCTTGTGAAGGAAACTCTACCCTCTAACACAAACTCTCCAAATTCTCTCTGAGCAACAGGCAGCAAATTTCTTGAGGCTGGAGCCTCTTCACCTACTGAGAAAAACTGATACTCTGCTCTTACTTTAAATGCTGTTTATATGCTAAAAAAAAATTAATCAAAAAGCTCTTTAGGGCCAGTGTTGGTTGTTTATGTTTAGGGAGGCAATAACCACACAGCCTGTCTAGTATTTTCATAGCCTTAAAAATACAGACTAACTCAGCCTGGAAATTAGAAAATACTATAGGCACCTTTTCTGAGTTTAATATTACCTACACTTTGTATTAACCTGCAATTAAAAAAAAAACAAACAAAAACAAACCAAAACCACAACATAATAGTGTAAACACAACATAATAGTGTAAATAATCTGTAAAAAGTAAATATATAACCACTTTTTCTGCCTCACTCTTACAAGAAGCCCTAAAAAGGGCCAGAAATATCAAAAATAGAAACCAGTTTAATAGTGAAGTTGAAATGAACAAAGAACAGATGCTAACAAAGTATTTGCCTCAAAATGAGATTTTTAAAATTAACTAGCCCTAAAATAAAGCCTCCTTGCTAATTGCATAATTTTTAATAATAAAAAACCCAAGCATTTGAAAGAAAACAGCTTGTAACAACAGGGGTTTGCTGAATACTTCACCTGAGTGGTTTAAGACTCATCATTTCATCACGTTTCTTCTCTTTCCTCTTAAGCTCAACCTCTGTAGACTTGAGTTTGTCTGGAGCAAGTCTCAGCTTGGACTGCAGGTCACTGATCACATCCTGCAGCTCAGCCTCTGTCTGGAAAACTCTCTGGCAAACTGGACAACAGGACTGGTTCTCCTCTGTCAGCTGTGTAATGAACTGGGAATACACTGCAGTGGCTCCAGCAAGCACAGCTGGTTTAAAAAAGAAAGAAAAGGCTTTCTGTTGAATAAAAAGAGCATGACCAGACCTGAACTAGGTACCTGTTCACCATAAAGGAGGACAAATTATAACCCACTAAATTACAAAGGTTGGAAATCAGAATCCCAGCATGGTGGGGTTAGAAGGGACCTCTGGAGATCATCTGGTCTAACCCCCCTGCTCCAGCAGCTCACCCACAGCAGGGTGCCCAGGGTCACATCCAGGCAGGTTTGGAATCTCTCCAGAGCAGGAG
>NW_008633558.1:0-8620 GCF_000691845.1 Merops nubicus | reverse complement strand
GGCACCACTGACCAGAGTCTGGCCCCAGCCTCTTGCCCCCTGGGCACCCTTTAGCTCTTGCTCAGCACTGATCAGATCCCCTCTGAGTCTTCTCTCCTCCAGCTAAGTAGCCTCAGGGCTCTCAGCCTTTCCTCAGCTCAGAGATGCTCCAGCCCCTCAGCATCTTCACAGCCTCCCCTGGACTCTCCCCAGTAGTTCCTTGTCCCTCTTGAACTGGGCAGCCCAGAACTGGACACAGGACTCCAGATGTGGCCTCACCAGAGCAGAGCAGAGGGGGAGGAGAACCTCCCTCGACCTGCTGGCCACACTCTTCTGACTGCACTCCAGATGAAATGGCTCAAAGTGACCTGGTCTGAATTCAATGCTGCCCCTGCTTTCAGCAGGCTGCCCAGAACTACCTCCTCAAGTCCATCAAACTGAAGTATTCCACAAGTCTGTTTTATTAAACCACACTCACTGCTCTGTAATTCCAGAGTGGGAGTGAGTAATTCCTTCAGGAATTCCTTTCCTTCAGTCAGTTGTGCACCCCATGGGCCCAGCCCATACCAGCAGATCCATGCACTCAAACATCTCCTTAGCTTTGAGGTCACTACCTACACACAGAGTAATCCAAAGCACATAGTTCATCAACTCATAATAAGAGAATTAACTGAGAGAATTAAAACCACTGATCCTGTGCCAAACAGAAATAATAGTAAAGATAAGGAAAATTTGTTAAATAATAAGGATTTAGTAATCATCTCTCTCAAGCTGGTTTCTGTGCCTAGTTTGTCCTGCACAACCAAGGCTCAGGATCTGTGACTTACTTAAAACAAGTTTTATGGGGAAAAAAAAATAGTAGAGCTTTAGATAGGAACTTACCTCGTTGTTTTGAACTTTTTTCAATTTCATCTTGAAGTTTGTTCAGATCACTGTCAAAATCTTGGCTTCCACAAACATCAAAAAGTTGTGCTTCATGATGGGACAACTGTGCCTCTTTTTTTCTTAGCTCACTGCTGGCATAACTTTTATCATATTCTACTGATGCCAGTCGTTTGCTGAAACATCAATGCACAAACTTATTACAAAAAAAACCCTCAGATTTCAAACTGTTTGAACAAAACCAAAACCATGGGAAGTTGACCTGAAATGGGTATCACAGAGCTGCTCACCAGATCTTTCTAACAGTAACCATATAGCCTCAACTTGTTATTAATCTAAGTACAGCATACAGCATTTCTTTTTTATTTCCATGTTTTCTAGATGCTTACTGATGAAAAATATTCATGTTGTGATTTTATTAACTAGCACAAACTGAATAAACTCTACACTGCACAAATTCTGCAGGATACTTTGATTTTGCAGATAACTAAATCAACAACAATTAAACTAACAAGCATGTTAAGCATAGCAGAATTTCCAACATTAAATGTACAATTACAGAAATATTTATGGAGACTTAATCCATTAAACAAATACCTACTTAAGGCCAGCAAGATTATCCCTTGTCTGATTAATCTTTCTATTTTTAGCATGAAGCCAGTCTTCAAGTTGGCTTTTATTTGGGAAGTATCCCAAAAGTGAAGTCAGCTCATCAGAATGTCTTGATTTTACTTTTCTAATCTGCTCTTCTTTGTCTGCCTGGGGAAATAAAGCATTTCAAATTAATTTTTTCCTAGCTTCCAGTTTATGTCACTTGGAGTCAGTGGCTTCTGTGAAGTCACACAGAAGTCTTACATCTGATTATCAATAAACAGCTGAAAAATACCCAAATTACACTGTATTAATTTCATGTCCCTCTCTTATGAGATGATGCTAGAAAAATTACTTTGTCTTTCTTTAGCATCTCCATTTGGGTAATGGTTGTGGTGTGTAGGTTCAGCTGTTCCATCTCCTGATCCAGCTTCCTAAGAGCTTTGTCCAGGTTTATTTTCTCATTTTGCAGAGTCCTTACTGCCCCTTCCAGTGTTTCTATATTGCTGTTCTTCTCAGCTTTCTCCAGTTCATGTTCCTAAACAAAAAAATAAGAACACATGATGTTCACCAGGGTCAACCCACCACATTTATGTAGAATCACTGAATGATTAAGGCTGGAAAAGACCTCTAAGATCAAGTCCCACCATCACTCAACACTACCACTACCCTTTAGTTTGATTCTCTGTGTTCTTTGGAATTATCCTTGTGAGAAGGCCAGAAGAACCACCACCAAGCACTGAATTCACACACCACTCACAAACACTAAATATCTGGCTACAGAAGTATAACCAGCTGTTCACCTGGGAGACAAAATGCTTGGGACTTTATATTTCACTGGATAAAACACTTACAACCAACCAGCCCATCTTACAGACAAGTTTTCTGGAAAAACATAGGTAGTGTAGCACTTTAGGATGTATTTTTCTGGCCCAATAATTTAAGACTTACAGATCTTATGTCATCACCAACTGTGGGGCTAAACCCCTACTTCAAACTCCCCAAGCAGGTGTTGGTTTGTTTGGTTGCTTAATAATAAAGCCAAAAGTTTTTACTTGAAAGTTGTATGAATTTTTCAATTCCATAAACTTACTGTCTTGGTGATCTCCTGATCCAGCTCCAGAATCCTGTCTGAAAACCCCTCCAGCTGCTGCAGCTCGTGTTTTACGTTCTTCAGCTCAATTTGCTTCTTATTTTGAATGTCTGATTTCAGGTCAATGGTTCTTTCTAATCCAGTTTTCTTGTCTCTGATTTCCTCTATCTGTTTTTGTTTCATTGCTTCTTTTCGTGCAAATTCTCTCTGAATGAAATCAGCAACAATATATAATTTTTTTTCATAGGAAAACAACTTTTTAAAACACTTCTTCAAACTACCTTGTAAATATTCACCACTGTAACACAAGACACTGAAACACTCAGACAATGAGAACTTGTCAACAATGTTCTGCTTGAAATGTTTTGACAGGAAAATGCAGATGCATCACACAGGCAGAGTTCTAGGAGAGCAACTCCATTTTGAAGACAACTTCAACAAAAAGTTGCTTGTTTTCCAACCAGTTGCCCAGCATAACTCTGCCTCGGGCTTTTTAGCTTGTCAGTGAACCACCTGTATGAGTGGTCACCACTTGATGACTGCTTTTAGTTCCAAAACTGGTTTCCATGGAATGATTTAGGCAACTCAAAGAATTCTAGAAGACAAAAAAAGGCTTCAATTTCCCTCGCTCCCACCATTCTTCTTCTTCCCAGCACCATGAGGACAACATGGACCTACAACGCACCAATAACCAATCCTACCTACACCACTAAACCCACAAAACTCTTACCATCATGTGATCTGCAGCTTCTGCATCCCTGTCCTGCCTCTTCTTCAGCAGGGAGTGAAAACTGGCCAGGTGCCTCTCGCTGAAAGGCGCTCGCTCGAAGCCCTCGAATTCCAGCTGGGCTGCCAGCGCCTGGACCAAGGAGTCCCTGGTGGTGATGTGCTCCTGGTGACGGTCTGCCTGCAGCTGGAGACGACCTTCACAGAAAGAAAACAGGCTCAAAACCTGAGGCAGAAGTTATGTTTAGGATGCCAGGTCAGTTGCAACTTTCTGAAAGCCTTTGGAATAGAATTACTCTCGAACAAAAGAAAAAGCTCCAGAGTAAACACAAGGTGTCGCTTGAGAGAATTCTATTTCAGGTGAACTAAGGTCTTATTAATGAATTGAAACAAGAATTTAAAAGAAAGATCCTTAAAACACTATAAATATTATTCACATAAATATAAACAAAGACCAAATTTATTTTATGCAAGCATATATTGTGTGTCTTAATATTACAGCTTTACTGGAACTCCCAGAGTCCACTGAAGAGAAAATAGTTGATGTAGGAATTCATATTATCCTAAAGGCATCTGACTAGTCCCCAGCTGGCACCTGGCAACAACTGGTAGCCACTGGGCATGCCAGGTGTTCAGCTGTCATGTTTTTCTTGGTTAAAACACACTTACACATCTAGTTAGCAGGAATTTCATCACCAAAATCAAGTACAAGCTCAGGCAGTGAAAACAAACATGCTGTAAACTGCCAAGGCTGACACTGATGTTCATGCCACCATAATCATTGATTTGGAATATTTTTATGAAGAATGGTCCATTTAAGAACAAAAGTACATGATGTAATTACAGCTTAGAGCAACAAGTGCACATCAGAAACCCCCACAGACCATTCATGCCTCTGACAGTCTCATACCACACTGTGCAGCTGACCCCAAACACAGCCACGTTTTAGGGGTTTTGCCCAGTTCAAATCCCTTCAAATCTTATCAGTGGTTCCATATCAGATCTTAATTACATTAAAAAACACTAACAAGGTTATAGATGAAGTCTGAAATACCTCGTTCAATAAGCAGCTCTGACTTCTCACTGTTAAATCTCTGGCATTCTTTAGTGGCTCTGTCTAACTCACGCTTGCAGTCTGTGAGTCTCTTCTCCTTCTCCTTCACTGTTCTCTGGTGGTTCTGGTATCTATCCCTCAGCTGTTCATCTGTTCCCTGAAAAACCTGTGCAGCCAACACAATACAGAAGAGAGTTATCTTTTTAACCACATTTACAACCCAATTAACAATGTTTTAATATTTTTACCTCAACAGAATTCAAGAGTTAATTATGTGTTAAGACATAAACACATCCCACAGAGAACTTCTATATTAAGAAAAACTAAACATGCTACAAGCAAAACTGTAAAAAAGAAAACTTCTTTTCCTTAGGCTGACAAAACAAATTCATCTAAATTTTAACCACTAAGGAACTCTTTTTTTCAAAATAGTTTTAAATGCCTTGTCATAGTCACAATAGAAGACTGGCAATTATTTCTTAAGAGAAAGAAATGAAGTGTCTCCAGGGAGCAACAGTCCCATCAGGAGCTGTCCCACACTGGTCAAAACAAGTGTTGGTTATCACCAGCATACAGCCAGAGGAAGATAAACTCATTACACAGGGCACTGTTATGAGCAATTATCACTTTTATGACAACTTTTGTTAGTGTTTGCCTTCCTGGTGAGCTACTCTGTGGTGGAGGGAAAAGTTTATGAACAATTTAACCCAAATTACACAGAAACTAGTACAGCTTTACTGAGCTGTATTTGCAGTATCTGATAGCACAAGTGAGCTGCACAGGCTATGAAAATGCTCCTCACCAACATGGGATAATAATAAAACATATACTTAGTTCAGTGGGTAGGAAAACAGAGACTGATTCCTCAGCAGAAAGGGTGGCAGCAGAGAATTTAAAACAACCTTCTCCATCTTCTGTTGCAAATCTTGATTATCCTTCTCCATCTGCTTCCTCCTGCTCTCCAGGGCTTTCACCTCATTGTCTAGCTTCATTACTTTCATGAGATTCTGTTCAACAGCTGTCAGGGAACTCTGCAAAGGAAAAACTGTTGTAAGAGTAAAATCTCACCAGCTTATGAATCCCACAATCAACTGTTTGGTACAATATACTTAGTCTAAGTGTCAAACATTCAGCTTTATAAAGTATTTTTTAAAAAATAGAGAGGTTCAGGCTTTAGTTCATTTTTTGTTGTAGTGAGTTTACAACCCTTTCAGTTACCATCCAAATTTGAGACTGAGAGACTTTAAATTAATCCACAAAAAACTCAATGCCACTACAAGAATTTCACAAACTATGTTCTTAAACCCCCAACGACTGTTCACAGATTGGATTACCATCTGCCAGGTTTGCTAAGGTGTGTTTGATTCTGCTTACAAGCAAAAGATGAGGTAGCACAACATAAAAGGGTAAGATTTTATCAAGAAATTCATCCAGCTTTCACTTTCCTGTGCTCTTTAGCACTTCAGGATGGTTTTGTATTAAAACCTTAAAAAAGCCCATCATGCCAATTACCTTTAGAGGTTCAAGCTGACTCTCAATAGATTTTACATTCTCCTTAGAAGCAGCCAGTTGAGCCTCCCTGTTGCTCAGATCATTCTGGATTGCCTGGGCTTTTTCTTTGTTCTGTTTTAGGTATTTCAGTTCTGTCTGACACTCTTTTACTTTCAAGCTTTGCTTCATTCGTACCTGACGGAGAGTTTCCAGTGCTTTAATGTACCTTTAAAGGAGACAAAACTTCAGATCCCACTGGTGACAGAGCAATATGGATGTAAGAAACAACGCCTCAGATATTTTAATTAAAACCTACATTGTTAGGCATTTCTTAGTTTGTGCTTAATTACAGTAAAGAGAAAAACCTTGTTGCTGAAAAGATCTCATCAAATTTTTGTTTCAGGGCCTTCCCTTCACTTAAGGGCCAGTTGGATTCTTCTTGGTGGCAGAAAATGACGTTGTTGATCACAGACTTGGACACACCAAGGGCACTGATCATCTCACGATCGATTTCTGCACACTTGGAACTCAGGCTGACCTTCTCACCATGCCTGTGGAGACAGGGAAAGGAAACCCCCAAAGTTACCAGCAAATTCTTTTAAGTAAACTGCAATTTTAGGTGTATAACCTCATTGCAACACATCCATTCAAAACTGTGACAAGGAACAATTCTTAAGGATATAATGACTGCGTTCAACACATTTAACACTGTCAATTATTGTAGCCAAGACAATTAGACATTTGAAAATGATGCAAAACCAGCAGAGGGAGCAAAACCAACCCTGAGTGAAGGTAAAACACTCCTTCAACAGTGGAGATTGGCGTTAACCACAGGCCAGCAATGACCTGAAACTGAAGATGGTGCTAACGGAAGCAAAGCCTACATGCTCCACATAATCCTACTTTCAAATGATACTGTTACTCATTCAATTTTCAAATAAATGCAAGTTAATAAGTAATTCTTAAAAGTAGTGGCTATGAAATGCAGGATTCTTAAACCAACTAATCAATAAAGTTATGGAACTATTGCTTTCATCTGAGAGCACTGGTAGCTACTTCAGGGAATAGATGATGACGTTTTCTCTTGCCTTACACCTAAAAATACACAAACCCCAAATTGATCTTCATGCCAAAGTAAGAAAAAAAAACTCCACAACTTACCTTGTTCTAGTAATGACAGATTCAAGTGTTTTAAATTCTGTTTTCTTGCCTTTCTGGGTACAGACCATGGATCGCTGGACAGCCACGAGCTCTCCATTTACATCTCGAAACTGCAACCGGATCTGAGCTCTGACATCTGTTTCATTGGCAATCTTTAGCAGACACAACAACCAAAAAAAAGAGATGAATAAGGGAAATTCTTCTCAGCATCCAAATGAATATGTGCCTTCCCAGTTGGGGGTCATGTTCTCATCTCCCCCATCTCTCTGTTCTTCCTGAAATAACAAAGCTAGCTCCTGTCTGCCCAGAATTTGAGCATCCCTGTTTTCATCACAGCCCTGATTGAAGTATTTTACTTAGGAATAAACACACATCACATCTGGTCACTATGATTTTTACCTTTGGATCGTGAACAAATGAGTTTCCTTTGGTGCCAGGAGGGAAATCTCCAGTGGATATGTATTTAAGGCATTCAATAATAGTCTAAGAAAACAGAAATTAATATATAAGCTACAATAGCAATTTAGACTAAACAAGATGGACTACAGGAAAAAAAAAAACAATACTAGCCCAAACATTTACAGATGAGTTAAATATGTGAGGAGGGAGAAATAAGAAATAATATTTTAATTTTTGAGTGACATGAGAAAATGGTACTTTCCTAAATTACTTTGAGTCAGGACCTGGATCAATCTCCTGTGAAAAATATCAACCAGTGCTCTGCAAAATCTAGGCATGAAAGCAGATCTATAATAAAGCTCAACACCACAATATTTACAGGGACCAGCAAGTTTTCTGCAATATTAATAGTTCACCGTAGAGATCTGTCATTCATATTTTGAGGCCTTACAGACCTATTTACATTTCAAATCAAACCTACAGAAAGCCTTACCGTTTTCCCTGCACCATTTGGTCCCACCAAAATCGTTAATGGATTAAAGAAAGAGATGATTTGTTTGTCTTTATCCTCTACTCCAAAACTCCTCACGCCGAGGATGCTCATTTTCTCGATCTTCGACATTTCCACAGAACTTCTTCTCTTCCACAGTCAGAAGTGTAAACGTTATAAATCTTGTACAATAAAGCTCTGTGAAAAATCTAGAAGGCAAAAATCACAGCGTATTGCTGAAAGCTGACAGATCTATAAAAGCAGAGATTATTATGAACAGATCTAAAAAAGCAGCCAAGGCTCTCCAGTTACGGCTCAAGGTACAGAACATAGGAAGGGAAAACTCTCATTTATTTTAAACCAAAAAGCTAATCAACTCCTAGTGAAGGAAAGTGCCATACTATTTATCACCAAATCAAAAGCAATGGGCAAAAATAACCCCTCAAATCAAAAACAATGGACAAAATTCCACACCACAAACCCTAGGACCGCGCTTGGAGAACGCCCCAACCACGGCAGAGACCCCGGGATTTTTCCCCTTTAAAGCCTCACTGTTTCTCTGTGATCTGAGCTTTGCTACCGCCTCTTTCTCACAGGGCTGCGTTCAGATTTGTTTGGCCCATGCAGCATCACCTTCGTCCCGGTACGAGGGGGAAGCAGAAAAGCAGCAGGAGACTTTAGAGGCCACGGCGGCAGGGGCAGGGGCTGGGCAGGGGGGTGGCTGATGGGGACAACTCTGCCCCAAGGCCCGTTG
>NW_008633557.1:0-247 GCF_000691845.1 Merops nubicus | reverse complement strand
ATAATCACGTCCCTAGTCCTGGTGGCCACACTGTTTCTCATAGAAGCCAGGATGCTCTTGGTCTTGTTGGCCATCCAGGCACACTGCTGGCTCCTGTTCAGGTGTCTGTCAATCAACACCCTCAGGTCCTTTTCCTCTGCGCAGACATCCAGCCGCTCCTCCCCAAGCGTGTAGCACTGTATGGGGTTGTTGTGAACCAAGTGAAGAACTTGACACTTGTCCTTGTTGAACCTCATACCATTGGCCT
>NW_008633556.1:0-840 GCF_000691845.1 Merops nubicus | reverse complement strand
CTAGGAATCAATCATAATGGAACTTTGTTATATCCTTTCGAATACAGGACGTGGGCCAGAAAAGTAGGAAATAAATGGCAGACAGTGGACCTAGAATCCTGTATAATACGAGAACAGGGTTTCCTCTGTGAGAGTAACACTATAGTGGCACAAGATATCTGCTTAGACACTGACCAGAGACACTGTAATTTTGAAGCCCGTCCAAATGCTAACTTAAAAACATTAGCAATATATGCAGGAAAAGGTTGTGCATGTCTACGGACAGGATGCAATACTATATCCGTGGATGGTAGGATAAAAAGGACTGCTTCATACTCCAATTTCTGTGTTTGTAACTTTACCACCATTATAGGGTGCGACTTCAATTATTCTGCTCCAATAATCTCCCATCAAATTTTAAGATCAGATTACTCCTTATTCCATCAGATTTTAAAATCAGATTACTCCTTACTGCAAAAGATAACTCCCACCCCTATAGGAATGAATATAAACTCGATAAAAGAATTATTACAACATCAAGATTTAGCAACTATATTAAAAGAAATCAAGGATGAAGGCCAGGAAGTACTCATTACTGTCCACCACGACACAGAGGGAATTAAGAAGGTTTTAAAAAGAGTAGAACAGGATGGAAACCACAATTGGTGGGACACCCTTTTTGGATGGCCACCTTCTGCCACAGGGATTCTTAATACCATGATGCATCCCCTTGTGATTTTAATGATTATTTTAGGCATTTCATTAATATTAATCACTATGTTATACTTATGGGTTTGGTGACTGTTTAAAAGGCTAACTATTATGTACGATGCACTATATCACTCAGGAAAGTTACTTAAA
>NW_008633555.1:0-10149 GCF_000691845.1 Merops nubicus | reverse complement strand
TTTTTTTGTGGATAAGTTTAACATGTTACCCTCAGAGCAGTTTATGTTGATTTTGGGGCTTCTATAGGGATGCTTTGTCTCCTGCAGATTTTATGATCTTTAACAGAACGCAGTTTTCAATAGACTGCAGCTTTTCCTTAAATCATTTACAAAGTATTTCTACTCTGCCCTGCCTCCACTAAATGTGTCAGAATTTAGCTCTGACACTTCACTGCTTCAAATTTGGACAATAGGTTCAGAGATCTTCAAATAGTCACATAGACAGTGTGACAGAAGCACGTACAGCCTAAGTATAAAATGCCAATTCTATCAAAAATTCATAGAAAGTTGAGAGGTAGATAAACAAAGCTGAACAAGGTTGGCACTGTCATTCCTACAGCCCCTGGAAGGATTTACCTTAAGGAAAGAAATCCTGCCAGTCTAAAATGATAAATATTGACTTTTACTTTGAATCCTAAAGAGTGTAGGTAAGAAATTACCACATGGAAAACTTGATGTGCCTTTAATCCATGTTGCCTAACTTTATGAGATCATTAACCCATGTTAATGACCTTCTGTTCAGAAAATGAGACTCAGATATTTTTTACGTTTAGCAAATACCATGTTAGCAGAAATTAGAAACTTTCTTGAAGGAACATGATACTGTAAGAGAGCACATGGATCAGCTCCACTCCCTCTGAATGGCAGAAAACTATACATTTTATATCTACTTTGAAATGGTCCATATAGCATTGAATCATGCCACCATATGCAGCAAACCATGAAACACTTGCTAATGCATACATTCAGTGAGTGATGAAAAGATTCAAGCATCATGTAGTCTGCAAAAAGAAAGGGGAAGATCAGGAACATGACTAATGCCTAAGCACTTGAAATAGTGTGTGTGGTTGTGTGCATAAATATACTATTTTTCTGCTTACTTCTGAAATTAATTGTGCAGTTTTTATAGCTTAGAGTTGCTTGTCATGACATATTCCAGTCAGAAAAGAGGATGTATTTCAGAGAAGGATTAATGCAATCTGCAGAAATATTACAGTATCTGTTATGAATGCATTATAATACCTAAAAAAATTATAATCATCAGTTCTGCAAATACTTATGGATGTATTTAACCTGTACCAAATCTTTGTTCCTTTTGAAAAATAAGGGATGTTCTCGATGTTTTATTATATTATGCATACACGTGTGCACACATATATTTATTTTAAAATGCCACCGTGTTAAGAAAAGCTTCTTAAGTATATCTGTATTGAATGTACTGTATGAGCTACATCTTGAAATTATGTGGAAAGTCTTGTGTCCTGAAAATGTAGAGAATACAAAATTGTATTCATTGGATTTTTAAAAAGTTGGAGTTTTCTCCATGAAACCACACAGAGGGCAATATCCTGATTACAGTATCACAGAACCTGTGAGGCTGGGAAGGAGTTCTGGACATATCTAGTCCAACTGCCATGCTCAAGCAGGGCCAGCTAGGGAAAGGTTGCTGAGGGACATATACTGGCAGTTGTTAAGTGCCTCCAAGGCTGGATCCTCCACAGCCTCTCTGGACAACCTTTCCCACTGACTTCCAATGCTTAAATGGAATTACTCGTATTTTAATGTATGCCCATTGGTTTTCATCCTGTCACTGAGCACCACTGAGAAGAGCCTGGCCTTGTCTTCCTTATTCAGCCCCCACCAGATATTTCACATATTTATTACTCATTTGAGCCTTCTCTCCTCTGGGCTAAAACATCCCAGACCTCAGAGCTAGAGAGAGGGAGCCCTTTTAGGTCAGATACTTTGGTCCCTTATTCATCTTCGTGATCCTTCACTAGACTTGTTCCAGTATGTCCAGGTCTCTCTCGTACTGGAGAGCCCCACATGGGTCCAGCACTCCAGATGTATCTCACCAGTACAGAGGAGAGGGGAAGGGTCACCAGTCTGAACCTGCTGGCAACACAGTTCCTAACACAGCCCCAGGTGCTGTTTGCCCTCTTGTTGCAAGGGTGCAATCCTGGCAGCCGACGCTTGTGTCAGGTTTCCTGGTGGAAACCACAACAGCTCCATCTTCCACCACTGGAAAGGGAAAAATATTTTAACACATCTTCTAACATTAAAACATTTGAAAATTTGGAGCATGTTATGCAAATTATACCGCAATAATTGTAACTGTAATTTTGCAAAGAACTTTATGAATGTCAGTTAAACTTTCACATAATCAAAGGCTTAAGAATGTTGGGGTTTTTTTTCCACTATCTTTCTCATCAATAATCTCTTCTAATCCACAGCTAATATTCATTAAAATAAATCTAGTGAAATTAATTGTAAAATGTGTTAAAATATTACTTCAAAATACATAAATCTTTTAAAGTATGCATTTTGTTACATCTCCATTTCTTTATTGCCTTATTTTTGTATCCTTTCAGAAAGAAAACACCTTGCTTGAAAAAGCATGAGCGAAAAAAGTATAATCTTTTGAAGTGGAAGTTCCTGGTCTCTGTAGTTTAAAGATTCGCCTTTTATTAGATGATCTTGACTGCTGAGCAACCAATTTGTGTCAGTCCCATGAGAATTCTTTAAATTAAATTTAGATGTACATTGCTGAGAAGATTAAAGAGTTTTTGGAGCTCTGAAAGAAAAGACTGTACTGGATTAAAATTAGGACATAGTCCTTTCATTATTTTCTTCCCAATGAAAACTATTCTAAATTCATTTGTACATAGGGTCATGCACACACATATCGATGCCTATGTCTATCTATAGATCTATGTCTGTATCCGTTTCTCTGTCTATGCCTATGTCTATCTCTACATCTCATCTCTATCTACCTATATGCACACACAGCTGAGGCAAGGTGAACAAACAGATCTCAGATATGGAAGTTTCAAGGTTTTAGCCTTGTCATTAGCACAAGTAGGTATGTGACAAATTCCTGTGTCACTTACATAGTAGCTGTAGGATTTGAGCATGCTTTGGAGAAGGTACACTGCTCACATAAAAGCATACAATGTACAGTCTTATCAGGACAAAAGAAAAACTGTACTAGATGAAGTACAACTGATGAATCTGATAAAGCTGTGATTAGGCCACCAAAACCAGAGTATTAAGAAAACAAAGGTACAGAGAGAATGTGATCCTTAAGCAGGGTTTTTCTGCTCAAGAAATAGGAATTAAGACTAAGTGATGAAGATGGTAGTTTTTGGGGATCTATTCTGATGCTGTTCCAAATCCCCTACCACAAGTACATCATTTTTATACACCTCATCTCCTGTACTGAAGACCATCAGGCAAATGTGTTAGGGTTGTGCTGGCAAGCAATAAACTCAGCCTCACCTTTACCACCAAGCTGACATTGTGGTTCTTTTGTTTAAGAAGTTTGAATGGTGAGATCTTCTCCCAGTGGCTTTGCAAGCACTGCAGCACTCCAGCCTCGATGCGGACATGTCAATATTCCACAGCTGAAGACAACAGCACTAGCAAGGAAACCACCCATTACTGGCCTTGATGGCAACTGATAGCACAGATAATTAGATAGCCACACAACTAATAGCACAGATAGCCATAAAATTTTTAGTACTAATCTCTTTCTCTCACTTCCTCCCACAATCAGACAGGGGCTGTATTGGGTTCTGTACCTTGTCTTGCCAGGCTGATTTCAGATAAGATTTAGGAAATGACAGAGATTAAGTCCCACATTACTAATATGTGATGACTATCAGGCTAGCAAGTGTAAAAATAAATGTGCTAGAAGTCCAAAGCATCTGTCACACCTTAGTGGAAAGTATCCCATAGCTAAGACTAAGTACCTAATACCCAAGTACCTACTGTGACTGAGACTCTTCCATCAGAAACGCTCCTTCTGAAAGAGCTTCTGAAAATACCATCAAAGAAAAGTATAATAATCTTCAGAAATTTGGAGCATATTGTAGGCTCTACAAATATGTTGAACTCTACTGCACAGCAATTCTTCTCCTTTGAAGTAAATTAATACTTTCTTTGTGTATCTGATGAATATTTTATTTAAAAAAGCAAACAAAAAGTGACATACAAATATACATTATATATTTCCCTCCAAAAATAATGCTGAAAGAGCAGTGAAATCCAAAGGCCAAAGTAAAGATGATCTGTGCATCACTACTGAGGTTTGAGTGAAGTTATTTTCTTTGAAATGTGTGCATTTTCTTGTGAAAGCCTTACACTGCCTGATTTCAAACAGTAGAAAGTGCTTAAAACAGCTTAGTATGATAGAAGAGCTAAGATCCATATCTTTTTTTTTATTTCCAGAGACAGTAGACATGTTTTTTACTTTCCATTCAACCACCTTGAATTGTCAGCCTCAAGCCCAATTTTGGGGAACCTTTGCTATCTTCACACTTCCCTGTAAAGAATATGGGAAAAGTTTAGTGTTTCTGAAAACACAGGCTATTAATATTTTGAGTTGGACATCTAGTTGCTGAGATATTTGCAATGTATTTAGGATTTTCCAGATGCCATTTTGTATCTCAGTTGCCTATATACTGAAATGAAGAGACTATCATCTTTTCCTACCTGTTGTTGGTGATTAAAATAATTCACTTGTAGAATATTAGAATTAATTGTGTAATCACTTAAAAGTAGGTGGAACTGAAACTTGTTTTGCTTTGATTAAGCCTGAGTAACTTGCTTAGCATGAGTAGCTAGATTTACTGAGGCCTTAGGCCACAACTGGTAAACTTATGCTGAAATTAGTTATATGAAGGAAGGCCTTGAGACTGATAAATCCTGTGAAAAATAAGGCAGCCACATTCTCAGGAGAAGCTGCATCCTCAAGGTAAGAAAAATCACCAGCTTGGAGACAGAAAATACATCCAATGAACAAGACCTCAGACCCAAATGTTATTATTGTTGGACCAAACTATCACATCAGGGGAGGGGAACTTAGATTGTAAGGGTGTAATTGCCCAGGGAATTCTTTGCTGAGAGTCCTTCCCCAGAGGCTCCTGGCTTGAGTGGAATTAAAGTGCCTCTGTGACAGAAACTAGGGTCTGAAATCTTCTTTACAGTCTTGGGCTAAGACTGGATCCAGCAGACCTAGACTCCCCTGTAAGAAGTTTAGAAAGTAAGGGGGTCCTGTCTGAACCTCAAGACTCAGTGGGAGGGTCTTCTTGGACCCTTCTATAACACCTGTGGTTTTGGAAGAAAAGTTTCAAAGCCAGGAACCTTGGAGAACCCTCAGAAATCATCAGCACAATGGAAAAGGAACATGAGTTTTTATTTAGCATCATTTAGCTGTAAATTACACCTGAATTGATTGATGGTAAGAATATAAAGAAATACTGCAGAGATGCTGTATCATATATATTCCCCTTTTATACTGAATGAGAGAGAAATTCATAGGAAAAAAAACCACTGAGCTCATGTTAAAGGTTCACATAATGCATAAGGGTAGGGTGACAAAACTAAGGTAACAATAACTTTTAAATTTAAAGACTTGCAGCTGCAATAACTACTAGTATCCTTGTTGCATAGTGTTTATGCATATTTTAATTAAGGAAAACTGAAACATCTTCCCAGTGTGTACAATTGCCAGTAAATAGGAATTTTGTGTTCATGACATGATCGTTTCTCACTTGGGCAAAACGAGTAACTGTGGGCATCAATAGGCATTATTGTGTGTGAGAAACAGCCAGTATAGGACCACACAATTTGCTTTCTAAAAATGGTATTTATTTTGGTTTTCTCTTTTTTTTTTTCTCCTGTGGGAAGGCTGTGGCTACATGAGTTTAAGCAGCTATATGCATCTGGCAAAACACATCCATGGAATGTAGACTGGACTGGTGATTGTATTTTTGACTTGGCAGGGAAGCTGGGCAACTTCTGCTTCTCTGAAGTGACACTCGAGTCACCTCTCTTGTGGTACAAACCTGATATCCTGGTAACAGCTTATAGAGAAAACAATTTCATGGGAAAGTTAAGCATTTTAATTTGTGGGACTAGATTCACAGGAAAGCTGAGATCTGCTTAGTGAGAGGAACAGGTAATTTTATATTCACCCAAGAATTATCTGAAGTGACTGCTTAAACAAACCCCAGTGTAATTTAGAGTAACCTAATGTCAAAAGTTACAACCTCTGGACTGGTATCTGGAGCTCACAGTACCAGCCACTGATCAACAGAGTGTAAATATACTCCCATGTCATCCTCTTAATTTTGCTCCTGCTCTGGTTCTTTATCAGATAGGATTATTTTCGTTTGTATAGAAAAATCTGTCTGAGCTCCTAGATCCCTTTTTTGCTAGATCTCAAGTTCCTACTCCCTCCTGTGGAGGAGTATAGGGACAGTATTCCAATCAAAAGAATGGTTAGACAAGTTGTTTCTCATTAAAAGTACTTAATTTTGTCCTTTTTGCATCCTCCAAAATGTCTGAATCATTTTCCAGAAACATCTGAGTCATGAAAGAACTGAAGCATAGGAAATAATAGCTTCACTGATTAAAATACAAGCTACTGAAAATAAACTTGTAAGGTACAGAAATGAATTTCAAACTTAAATTTTGTCATATATTCTATTTTAAGATATGTAACTAAAATTACCTTTCTAACATGTTCCACTCACTTTGAAGAGTTTGCAATTCAAAAAGAGCAGTGTTCAGCTTGGTGGTGTCTGACTCTAAAACTCTTGCTTTCATTTGAAAATTTTTAATATCATAGGAAATATTTTGCATCATTTGGGGTCAATGACAAGGAGCTTCCATGCGTCAACTTTAGGGATGACAGGTCATAGGACAGGATGTAGTCACAGTTCAAATTATCTTTGCAAATACACATCTGGAATTCAAATAACCATGGGCTTTTAAATGGACTGTTAGCATTGATAGCCTTCTTACAGCTTTTTTCAGTGATGACCTATGATAGGACAAGGGGTAATGGGTGCAAATTGGAGCATAGGAGGTTCAAGGTGAATATCAGGAAAAATTTTTTCACTGTGAGGGTGACGGAGCACTGGAACAGGCTGCCCAGAGAGGTTGTGGAGTCTCCTTCACTGGAGCCATTCAAAACCCGCCTGGACGCCTTCCTGTGTGATGTACTCTAGGTGACCCTGCTCTGGCAGGGGGGTTGGACTAGATGATCTTTCGAGGTCCCTTCCAACCCCTATGATTCTATGATTCTATAAGCTGCAGTAAGATTTTTCAAAGAAAGGGTACTCAAGTTATTTTAATGCATTACCTTCAGTCAGGTAAGACTCCACAGCAGCAGAGCCAAAGGGCAAATTAATTGTTTCTTTTTTGTAAAACTTGCAGCTGGGATGAGATTTTCATTCTTTGCTTTTACTAGTATTGCAAGGCAGCACTGGAGTATGGCATAACATATGTTCATTTCTGTATGTTTACAAGAAAAGCCATTTTTGAAATAAACAGCCATTAGCAAAACAATGGGGGCTTCTAATCTTATTAATCCTTTAAAAGATTGCTGAGGCTGGGTAGGGGTACATGAAGCTCATGCTGGCCTGTGTCTCCCTTTTATTATAATACCAGAAAGCTGTTGTGTCTGATCCACATTCCCCCCACCCCCCTTCCTCCCATGCTGGATGCTGTTTGTTTGTTGTAGGAGATACCAAGTGAGGTCAGTGGTTGCTGTTCCTCCATGAGTGCTGCAGCTGTGCCTCTTTCATCCATATGGTTGGACCCTCTATGACTTGTGCATCTTTCCAGGCAGTGAATTCCTCATGGGAATCAAGTACTTAGGGCTGTAGGTGTGTATATGAGCTATGGATACAAACCAGTAGTAAGAAGAGTGTTATGGAACAAGGGGCAGCTGGTGATGACCAATGCACAGGGTGTTGTATGCACTCTGCTTCTGCTTTGCACACGTTTTCTGCTCCTGTTCTGCTTTCCTGACTCTCCAGCTCTAGCGAAGGTTGTTTGAATCGAGCACAGGGAGAGACGGGGATATTCTGTGCAGTGCAGAGACACCCACTGGTATATTTAAGCAAAAAATTACCCTGCCTCAAAATGTGTATGACAGCCGTCTTAACTTCTGGCAATGAAAGCAGAAACTGAAATTACTAAATGTTAGGGAATAACATGCTTCAGAGGGTATCCTAATACTTAAATACATCGTAGCCATATGTAGCTGCCTGTGCTCTACATCTGAGGGGACATGCTGAGCAGCTAGTAGTCCCTTCAGCAAATCATCCTAAAGTTGACCTTTGTTCCACACTGGGACAGAATCATAGGCCTGCCACGGTCTGCAGGCCATCAGCAGTTTGGATTCAGCTCGGGCAGCTGACCCAGATTTGCTACAGGTGTATCCCACACCATACAGTATAAAGGGGGAAGTTTAGTGGGGATCTGGGGCTTTTGCTCAGGCTTCTCCTGACCCTTTGCTTCTTCCTGAGGACTGCCTTTCCATTTATTGTGACCACTATACATTTGCAGGGCTGAGTATAACTTTATTTAGTTGATACTGGCATTGGTATTAGTTTGGCTGGTTTATGAAATCCATTTTAACTTCAAACTGTGTCTCTTATCTCCTTTTCCTGATCCCCACTTCTTGGCTGAGGATGGGTCACTGGGTGATAGAGCGACTGCTATGCTTTCACCCTGTGTACAGGCTGAATGTAGACAATGTTTTGGTGTTTCTAACATCAAAATGCTGCCTGAGGCAGTTTTGGAACGAAATGTCATTCAAAGCAGTCGCAAGAATGCTTGAAGACTTGCCAGGGCCTGAGATGGTTTTATGGTCCTCACTGTAAGAAAGCTGTTCAGGTGTCTAAAAACACAGTTCAGGTGAAGTTTGTGCCATGGTTTCAAGGGCCACTAATGTTCTGAATGTCTTCTGTTCTGTTGCATTACTATATATTGTTTGCCAGCACGTATAATCTAACCTCTTTACCCTAATATGCTCTGCTATTCAGTCTATATATGTTATTTGTTTGTTTGTTTGTTTGTTTTTTCTCTACACCTTTGGTACCACCCAGTTTTTCTTCTTGGCATGCAACTTCTGTCCCTGTTGCTTTTGAGAGCACACCCACAGTGACAGATCTCTTCTGCATGTTTCCGTACGCATACAATGCACGGTATTTGATTAAGACATGGGAATTAAAGACCGAAGCCTAAATCTCCAACTCTGGAATGATTAAATGAAAATCTGTTAGGTTGTTTTTTTATGAACTATCTTTTTTTATCCTTGAACAACAAGCTTCTGACCCATATGGTTGCAGGAGTATGATCTGACTGTAATTGATACGAGAGTATCTGCTGCAGTCTGCAGACTGTAAAGCTGTAAGGTCAGCAGGGTCTTGTGTTTTAGAGGCGCAAGTTCAATTTTTTTCAGAAGTGCAAGAGCTATCCAAGATAATGGCTGCAAGTGAAGTAGCCCTGACTTGCTTCCTCTTGCCCCTCATTACCTCAAATTGCTGGAAAAAAAAAAACCAAATCTCCAGATGCTTCTGATGAGAAACGAGGTCTCTGCTCTAAAGGGTAAATGCACGTGGTTTGGTGTTGCTCCCAAGAAAGGACTGGTCAATTGAGCAACACGGGGCCACAGGCTGAGGGCCTTGGACTAGCTAGTTATCCACTGTCTGGTCTTTATTGCCTTGCAGGTGGCATAACCTAGTCATGTGGTGTTTGTGCTCTGCTGGACAGTGCCGTTCCATAAATACAAAGTGTCATGGTTGCAGCCCCTGCTCCCCTCAAAAACTGTTATTTCATACACAGTGGGAACTCACATCTTGTAGTTTTGCAGGTTCCATGTTCCATCCCTCACGAGTCCATCCAGCAGCAGCCATGACAAATGTGGCAGCTCGTGACTCCTCGATGGATCATTTCTCCATTCTGCCTGTTTGCTCTCCTCCAGTCAGGTACACAGCAAGCCCCATGCTTATTTTTGGATTGGGCACCTTCCTGCCTGTGCAGTCACACAGCTCTTTTGTCCCCCCTCTGGGAGTTTTGATTCCTGCAGCAATTTACAAAGTGGAAAATACCACCGGACTTGGGCTGAAGGGAGAGGTGGAGTCTTTAAAAACAAACAGCCTTCGTGGTAATGAAGAATTAAAAAATATGATCCTGTGGAGCAGATGGCAAGTCCAATAAATAAACTGAAAAATCCTATAATTTCAAAATTATTCTCCGAACTTGAGAGGAGGTTACTAAGAGGAACATTGCTGGGCACGTCTCTGGGGGATC
>NW_008633554.1:28446-28736 GCF_000691845.1 Merops nubicus | reverse complement strand
AAAAAAACACAGAGCAAAGTGGGGGGAGGGAAGCGAGAGGAAAATGGAAAATGTCTCCGGCAATCAGCTCTGCCCACACCACCGCGCCAGGCCGTCCTCCTGCTCCATTATCCAGTAGGGTACTGGTTTTTTCAGAACCTCCCCGTGAAAGGGTCTTGCTCTGATGAGGCAGTGGTACTGATCTCTCTTCCAGAGTAGTCACCAAGACTGCTTTCACCGCACTTCCCACTCCTCTTCATCTTAGCAAATAACAAACAGGTCACCTTTGCCCACACGGTCCCAAGGAGGCC
>NW_008633554.1:28022-28312 GCF_000691845.1 Merops nubicus | reverse complement strand
GGGCCCCCCCGAGCTCCAGAGACTCCCTGTCCCTTCAAGAACAGCGCACCCATCACCCAGGCACCGGTTCTGCCCTGCCAGCTGTCATGGGGACAGGTGTTGGTACAGCATGCAGGTGATGCCAACAGGAGCACTGCAGAAAAAGGAGCTAAAATAGTATAGAAGTCAGACACAATATAATGGAATCACAGAATGGTTTGGATTTGACGGAGTTTTTAAAGGTCACCTAGTCCAACCCCCTGCAGGGAGCTGGGACGGCTGCAACTAGAGCAGGTTGCTCAGAGCCCCAG
>NW_008633554.1:0-27917 GCF_000691845.1 Merops nubicus | reverse complement strand
TCCTAAAAAAAATTTAAACTGTATTTAAAAAAAAAAAAAAATCATGTTTCCCTTGCAGAGCACTCACATCTAGGGCCACGCACAAAAGAACCTCAAGAAAAGAAGGTTGACACTAACCTAATGGACAGAAAAAGAGGGAGGCATCCACCTAAATACATAGCAAGGGAGGTGGCTGCCGGGGGGGCGCACAGGGGACATGCAGGGTCAGGTCCTATCAGTGTCAGCCCACCAGAACGCAGGAGGCAGGATGGGAGCTCCAGAGGCAGTGGTGGGGATGAAACAATGGAAAGACGTGGCGAGAGCCTGCCAGCGCCGCAGCTGGAGGAAGCACAGCAATCATCTTCCAAGAGTTAAGGACACTGTAAAGAGCCGGGAATAGGCTTGTCTCTGTATTTAGGATGATGAGGACAAGAATATAGGCTCAAACTGCAAGAAGAGAGGTTCCAGCCAGTGTCAGAGGGAGGGGAAAAGAAAAAATAAAAAAATTAAAAAAAAGGAGGGCTGACAAGGGTACTAAATCAAGGTTAGACACTCATGTGGAGGAGCGATTTAGCTACACTCCTGCCTGCCTGGGGCAAGGGAATGGATTAAGTGACCTTTTGTGGTCAAGCTCTTTCTTCCTCTGGCCCTGCTGAGGTTTACTCTTTTTGATCTCTCCTTGTCTTTTCCAGCATGCAGCCCGTTCTGCACCCAAAGCTCACAATATACCTCTGACATTGTTCCTGCCTTCTTGTTGTTGTTGTTGGTTTGTTTTTTTTTTTGCCATTGGAGAGTCCCGTACCTTTGAAAATTATGTTTCTCGCTTTTCTACATTTTACCATTTTAATAAAGTCAGTGACAGGATTCTCTGACATTGTCTTTCGATATCAAGGCAGCAGTCATGTCTTTGCCAAGCTCACACCCAAACCCTACAAATATTTGCACTAATTCCAGGAGACATTTTGCTTAGTACTTCTCTTCCAAAGTATTATATCATATGAAGCAACTGTTTGTTGATAAGGCTAAGTATATTTCAATACATAAACACATGCATTTTCAAAACACCTCAATTATTCTCTTTTCCCTTAAACTTTTAATTTCAATTTTTGTTTTCTTCTACAAGGAACAATTTAGAGATCTGTTAACCTCATGGCGAGCACTCCAACCATTTCTATTCCTGCCTGGTCTCTGTTACTGGATGTAACCATAGCCCAGTTAGACAAGACAAGGAAATCCCTCTTCCCCCTCAGCACAAGCTCTACCCAAACATCTCTGGTGGGTGCCAAAACCCAGGCTGATGCCCAGCCCCCCGGTGACTTGGCAGCAGGTTGCCCGATGACCAGTGCAGCCACCCACGGCTGCTAGCCCTGCACTCCCACCTCTCTGTAAGCATGACCACGAGCACAGGGAGCTGCCACAGAGGCTTTAACCACTCGTAGCTTTAGGAAGCATTAGAAAATGGACACATCAAGCACTCACAGCTCCACCTCCATAAGGCTTTCTCCTCGCTTTGCTTGTGAAAACTGAGAGCCATCAAATAAACCAGCGTACACACAGAAAAGCGTGAATCTTACAAGCAATGCCTGCTGCCAGCTTAATCTGCACCATGCCAGAAAGACTTCACAATGTCTATGAGCAGACCGTTTCTTTTAAAGTCGCATGGTTGTTACACATCGGTCCTTCACCAGCACAGCAAGAGGAGGGGTGTTCCAGGCCCACTGTGAGGAGCTCGGTATCACATGTTTCAGAAGTTAAAACACCAGAACCTATGGAAGGCTTTTCAATTTGCATTTGGTCTGACCTTCCTCCCAGCTCCCTGACAGCTCAGGCCGGGGCCCCAGCACAGGCGCTCCACTGAAGGGCTGGTTCAGTGCTCTGGTG
Organism: Merops nubicus; assembly: GCF_000691845.1. Taxonomy (NCBI): domain Eukaryota; kingdom Metazoa; phylum Chordata; class Aves; order Coraciiformes; family Meropidae; genus Merops; species Merops nubicus. The sequence goes on along the minus strand of NW_008633554.1, from coordinate 26,057 downwards.
CCCATGCTGCTTGAGATGTCCCTTGCCCCACACCTCTCTTCCTGCTCCCCTTCTTTGGTTTGGAAACACCAGATACTCCCAAGGCCTCTGTCCTTCAAACTTGTGCTCCCTGGTGACTTTATTCTGATTCCCTGTATCCATTACTACTGCTCTGGATTGTCTCACCTGGCAGCAGCTGGTGGCCACAGCAATACCCAGGGCTGGTAGCTGTGGTGAGGAGTGGTCATGCCATGGTGCCTGCTGCTGGGAAACAAACTCACAGCCTCCCAGCCCCAAGGAACCTCCCATCTTCACAGTTTAATTCCAGTCTCTCTTTCCGCAGGCTGGGACACTCACACCATATATTTTTTAAGAACTGTGAGGCTGGTGTTCATCTCATCAACATGAGATGAACAAGGGACATCAACATCAGAGAGGACAAAGAAAAAGGCAAAGAGTTTATCTCCAGTATCAGGAGCATAACTTGCTTGTGTTAAGCATCACTGTCAACAGAGGCACCTTGTTCCAGCTTTACTTTTTCTAACAAACACACAGGGGCTAGTAGTTCTAAAAATCTGTCTTTTCATCTTCGCCCTCTCATGATGGTCTTTTCCCCCCCCCCCTCCAAATCTTGTAATTTGTGTCTATAATTCTGAGCATCACTTGTACCAATACCCAGTTGTTGCACAATACATTTTTACCTTACAAATAATAAAAATAAAATAGTTCAGTACTAAAGTGGCTTCTCCGCTGCAACTGAATGCTACTTTTAATCATGTATAGATACTGAGATTCTGTTGACTTCTGAAATTTCAAACAGCCACTCAATTACACCCTTCACATCCCTCAATCCATAACAAGATAAACCAAACTACTTTGCTGTTTGCTTTGAAATTTATTAGGCCTAGAGACTAGAAGTAATGTGCCTTTTCCCCTAATCCATATGCAGGGCTGAACTAAGCAAAGAGTTATGTTTTATGAAATGAGGTGACAATGTGCTTTTCATCTTTAATGAGCAATTCCTCACTTCTCTTTGGGAGAGAAATAATATTACTTGCTCAAGAGATCTGCACTCCAGTTGTTCCCTTCTTAAGGCTTTCTGTTCTATCATACAGCCTAGCAAAAAAAAAAAAAATAATTAACTTCTAACTCTACACCCTGCGACAGACAGTGCAGCAGTTCTGAACCTGTGGTGAGGAAAGGTATGCTTGGAACATCCTTCCTCAGGAGCTGCCCAGGCTCAGCAGCCTGAGGGGTCATCCTGGGGCACTGGGTGCCCAAGGAAGGAAAATATAACACCAACCAGGAGAGCTCTCTGATATTTTCTGGTTTATTTTTTTGTCCTCCTTTTAATAGAAACTGGAGACTGAAAGGACATAAAGAAGCTGCCTTTTTTTTTTTCCCCTGGGGAAATATGCCATGAAATTACTCGTGTTTCCAAAGAAGTTTAGTCCGGATCAGTAAAAATAATGACAACCTGTATCCCCTTGTATTTTCATTATCTATATGACTCTGCCTGTTGTTATAAAAAGCAGCAGCAGTGCAGATGCACTCCTCAGATAACTTCAGCATTGGTTGCACATGCCTTGATCACCTCTGGGAACAAATATCGTAATGGATCATTTGTTGCTCTTCCTGTTCCTGTTCTATCAGAAGGAAATACGTGAGGCTGTTTCCTCCCTGTACACTGGGCATTGTCATAGCCGTTGTTCCGGTCACAACAGTTTCTGTACAAGCTCCTCACTTCCCAGATTTCGCTCCAGTGACTTCAGTTGGCCAGTGTCTGCACAAATGACCTTTTTCTATACACAGAGGTGGCTTTAAAAAAAAAAAAAAAAAACAGCTGGTGTCTAAACTGTAGCTCCTTGCCCTGCCTCAGCAGCAGCAGTGCAGGGACATAAACACTGAGATGGTCCCAGCAGCACAGCTGGAACAGCAGCTAGAGCAGAAGCTCCCCACCCAGCCCCCTCCACCCCTGGTTTAAAGGGTTCTGGCTCCACAGGCACAGTTGGTTACACTGCTAGGTTTGGTTTATTTACTTCCATCTTCCCATCCAGTCCATTCCCATGTGGCAGCACAGTGACCTTGGGTTTCGTACTCGCCACCTGTGCTGGTCACAGCCCTGCCAAGGAACAGCCACCCCCAGGCCTTTCTTCTGGCACTGGCTTCTGCTGGGAACCCTGCTCGTCCCTGTTGGCATGAGGAGCAGATCCCGCTTCCCTTACTGTTGGGTTTACACCCTGTTTGTCTATGGTGTCATTGCTCCCTATACCCTCCTGAGCCAGTGTAGTCTGTTTCACACAGCTTTATAGGGTACAGAGGATTAAACCTGAGAGCGCAGACGCCAAGCCCAAGCTCTGCAGTAAGAAGGACTCCAAGCAGAGCATGGCAAATAGGAAACTAAGGAAATATCAGATCCAAGGGATCTCCCAGATTATCATCTGATAATAATAATAATTACCATCTGGGATACCAAACAAGACTGACTTCCAGCAGAGAAAGATAAAGAAGTATGTCATTGTACACTTAGCTTCACGCATCATTCAAACAAAAAGACAAATTAGTAGACAAGGGGAAAGAAACACGCTGTGTACAGAGAAAGTATTTAATAGATATGTTTTAGAGTCACTGTGTTATTACAACTGGAGCAAAAAAGAGGAACTCTTAACTGGGCTAACACAACCCTGGTGCAAAGTGAAGCAAGAGTCTGACCTCAAAAAATTGTGCAATGGTTGCCTGCCCTTCGCTCTGAAGCCCAGTGAGGAGTCCTGCAAGGCCAGCAGCGACCTGGCCCAGGCTGGCAGAGGCCCCCCAGCACAGCAGCAGGACACCAGCGTGTCCCTAGCATGAGGACAGCTGCTGGCATCCTCTTGGCAATCACACCTCAAGCAGAATAAAAGTGCTTCCCACTTCAGCTCCTACTTCCAAATGACCTGAAGGGAAAAGTTTAAAGGGAAAACTGAGTGAAAGGTCATGCTGTAGCAGGCATGGCATTAGGAATATATGCTGAAAAGATATTTAAGTTTTCCTCTTTGTTGCTACAAATGTGATAAATGTGAAAGATGACTTAAGTCTTCAGAGTTAGGGAACTTTTATTTTGGACACTTCATAGGTCATTTCTGGCTCTCTCTCAGAGACTGGTTTAAGATATTCAGTATTGGCAGGAGAAGGTAACCCATGATGCACAAACCATGGCTACTTTAAGCAACAACTTGGCAACCATTTTTTTCAACTATTACTCCATACCAACTGCCACTTTGGCAGCCTGCTGCCTGCCCACACAGCCTTGAGTCCCTACAGAGGACCCTCTCTCCTACTTGAGTATTACTGTAAATCAAACATGAATCTTTTGCTGAAGAGATAAAGTCAGTTAAGAACCTAATTTAATTCATAACTAGCCAAAACTCCTCAGACTCCAGCCAGCTGTGTCACTGGCACTGGGTGGGAGCAGCCCTGACGAGTCACCAGCCCTACTGGGTGCCCCAAAAGCTGTACTTCCAGCTGCACACCCAAAAGCAAAGCTTCTCCTTAGTATTCACAGTAATACAGCACTCAAAGGATAACCCCATGGCCACCTTCGCAGCCTGCCCCCAAAGCATGAATCTATTTAGCAGTTGCCCCCAAAGGATGACTCCATGGCCCCTAGGCAGCCTGCCCCAACCCGCTCTGGGCTGTCCTTCGCTGCCAAACCCTGACCCGTGCAGTGTGCAGGTGTTGCCCTGTCTGCTAAACAGACAAGTAAAAACCACAATGCAAATCCATCCAGCTTGAGATGTGTCTTGTGGCTTCACTTCATCATACCAAATAGCTGCAACACAACAGTCGCCAAATAAACTTTGTACTCCTTCCTTTCCTTTTTTCACCTTGGCCTTTCTGAAAGGCAGATTCACAAGTCACTGCAAACACAGACCAAACTCAGTCACGATCCCGCAGAAGCTAGTCACTTCCTTAGGCTCTTATTTGTTCAGTGCTTGTGAAACTCAAGTTCCCCAAAAAGGTCTGACACAGAACTTCAGCCTTCCCGGCACAGAAAGCAATCGTTACATCTCTTCTAGCTCGGCAGCTCGGGAGGTAACGAACTTCCGCTTCTGCTGCGGAGCGACACGGAGCCATCGCTTGCACGCGGCAGCGCCAGGAGAGATTGCTTGGTTCTGTTACAAGTAATAAAGTGCTTTAAACCTCTTCTAGTCTACGAGCATCTAAATGAGCAAAATTCACACTGCTAATTTCACAGTGTATGATTGCAACAGATGCTACAGTTTTTGTGCTTGCTGTAAAGGTGGTTTCTTGGTTGCTTCACTGCTCTCAGCTCAGGCTGGAGCCCAGCAATGCCAGGTCCACTCTGACCTCCATGGAGAGCAGCACAGATGCTTGCTCTGGGTGGACCCTGCCTTCTATCCAATGTAGTTTTTAATAATGGAAAACTGGTGGGACATTTGCTGGCAGCAGCTTGTTTCACAACAGGAAGATGAGAGCTCATTCTCAGGGGATTAATGTAATTTTAATTTCTCATGGACTTTACCAACAGCTCCTGGGGAGCTGGGGAGTGTTGCTCTGGGGATTTGCACTCATTTTTCTCACCCAGGGCTGGAGGAGACCCTCATGCAGGGGGAACTGTGCTCAGCCCCCCTTGAAAGGCTGAATTGCAGCACAGCTATGGCAGGGGTGCCTCAGCACAAGCCTCCAGACCTGCCTCCACTGCATCACCGGCCCAGGAGAACCCATGAAACCAGCTCAGGTGGCACTTGGGACTGCATGGAAACTTTCCTCTCAACTTTTCCAGGGGAACAAGCATCACAGGAGACTGACAAAATGATGGTAAAACCAGAAGAAAAGAAAAAGATGCACCCGCTGGCTCTGCAGCAACTGGCTGCCACACCAGGCTTGTCCCATATGTCCCAGTGCTTGCTCAGGGTCCTGAGGAGCTCCACACCAGGCCCCACCAAACACCACAAAGGCTCCGCCCTGGAATCTTTTAATACTTTTCAGAACTGTCAAGTTACATTACTTAAACTCTGCATAACAAAATGTTACATTTCATGCTCATTTCTTTAATGTATCATCTAAATCTTCCCTAACTTGTCTCAAATTCTCAAGACTTCTATGCCAAAGCAGGCGCAACAAAACGCAGAAGTAATAAAACAACTCATCCTTCTGAACAACTTACCATAACCCGCCAGGTTGCGTGCTACTCTGGTGCAAATTTGTGCGGCCAGCAAGGGTTGAGAAGTGGGGTGAGAAGTGGGGTTCTTACCTTGGGCCCCGGCGCGAGGGCGGCTGAGCCGCCGCCTCCTCCGGTGCGCGCCAACCACAGCAGCGTGCTGCCGGGGCGAGGGGGAATGGCCAAAGGCCGGAACAACCGTGCCTTCCAAACCCTACGGCTCTGAGGATGTGAAATAAGCTATTTGCAGGAGCATACAGCGGTAGCCGTGGCGACAGGCTGTGGTTTGCATATGTATTTTCGTTTAAAGAAGCAAAAATTTCTTTCAGCTAATAAGGAGGAGAGGTGCAAGGGAAGCATGCTCGCCACACAGAGCTGCGGCACGGCTGGCCCCGGAAAGCTCGCCGCTCAGGCACAAACGCCCGTTTTGGAGCACACCACTCACGGATGTCCCCGCTGGCACCCGCTCATCTGCCCGCCAGCATCTGGCGGGGCACGGGCTCAGGCCACCCGGCAAGGCCATCGCCCACAGTCCCTGGAAGCAGGGTGAAGGTTGGGGCAGCAGCCCTAGGGCTCCCTTCCTGCTGTGAGCCACAGATAACGGCCATCTGGCCAGCACGTTGCTGGCAGCACCTACAGCACAACCAGCCACACTGACCAGAGACATTTAGACCCAGTTTTGATATTTCTGTGGCCACCGCCGTCTCCAGGCTTCCTGTGCCAGCAGCAGCCCTTCTACACAAAGCCCTGCAGAGTGAGAGCTTGATGTGTGCTGCAGAACTTGCTCAAAAGTTCCCTCGCTCAGCCCAGGGAGGGAAACTCCGTCCTTGCCAGCCCTGCTGACCACTGCCAGCCTCTGTAAAACTGCAGGGCAGCTCCCGGCAGAAGCCGGCTGCCTGCGGTGGGTAATGCACAGGGCAGGGAGGGTTTGTGGGTGCAGCTGGGGAGCAGCAACACAGGCACCACTGCAGCGGAAATGCTGCCTGGCTTCCTCTGTGCCCCTCCACGCCACTTCCCACAGCCCATGCAGGAGGGCTGTGCTCGCAGGGCACGAGGCACAAGAGCTGGGCTTGCAAAGCAGCCTGCTCCTTGGGAGCTGTGTTCCTCAGCTGCCCAAGAGGGGCAACCTGCAAGTCAAAACAGCCTGGAAGCCACCAACAAGGGATTCTGCAGCCAACACTAGCAGCAATTATGGGCAGGATTTCTTGTTTTTTCATTCCACTCCCCTACCAGTGTCTCCCCTCTACTACTGTCAGGCTGCCAGAAAGCTGGTGTCAAGGCACGAGGGTTCCCCACCTCCTCCTACAGGATGTTACATGAGTTAACAGAACAGCTTCACAAGTGTTACAGGCATGCTGGTCATTTATCTGCTGAAGATACCACAGATAAAATTTTCTGTGGGCATTGGCTGCCTGTGTGGGAGTCCAACAGACACTTAAGGTCTCCATCAGCATGGAGGCATCCCCAGAGAGGGGTCCTGGTCTGGTCTGAAAACCATGACTAAAATGAAAAAGACTCTGACTTCTCATACTGTTCTTGCTCCACTGGGCACAGCACATTGGCAAACATCACCTCTTCTTAGCCTGTGGGCTTATGAAATATTCAGGGCAGAGCCAGGAGACCTTCCCTGCAGTGTCAGATACACAGCTGGGGAAGTCTTCACACTCTGTGAATTAGTAAAAGTGTTCATTAATTACTAATTAAAGATAAACTTGTTAGCACATTTTTACTCAGACTGTCATTTGCTTTGCTGTGCTGCTTCTGCATCAAGCTGAAGCGTTGCCAGGCAGACGTCAGAACCAGACTGCTTCAGGAGACTCATGGTGGTAGGCCAGATGGGAACTCGTTCTGTCTAGCTTCTTTCCTTGTTTATTATTATTACTTCTAAAGAGTTGTCCTAAGGTCTTTCTTAGGCCTTGTTCCACAGATATTAAAATGAGTTCCTTCAGAAGGGGCTTTCTCCTCTCTTGAGGAGAAACCTTGCCTAAATTACCTCCAGCAGGAGGACAGCCAGAAGCACGCACAGCATCGCTGTCTGCATCCTGCATCTGCACTGGAACAACATCTTTATGGCTGGACGGCCCATTGCTGCTCCCCGCGTGCTCCCCGGCTGAAGTCAGAGCCCCGGGTGTGCCTCGTTGCTGTGGAGATGCCTGTATCGAACACGGAAACACCATACCAGAGAGCAAAACAGTGCACACAAGCAGAAAGAGTGGAGAAGGAGACTTTATCCCTGGAAATGTCATTAGCAATCGCTAGCCCTGTGGAGGAAGGATCTTTGGAGAGGACCATGGCAGGTGCTAGTATTGTCTATAGATATCTGGCAGAGCTGGGTTAACAGTTGGACTTGATGACCTTGAAGGTCCCCTCCAACCAGAAGGATTCTACAATCCTACAGATCATTATTGTACTTTTAATTACTCTACTTGGGATGCCTCTTCATTAACAGAATCTGGGTGCTGGAAAGATGGGCAAACTTGACCTGAAAATTTACATTCTGAATACGGAGCAGGTCTGAGTCAAAATCCAGAAGACAGACCTTGTCCAGGAAGGGCAGCTCTGTTGAGGCTCTTGGTGCTGGGCAGCAGATACAGGGGAGCTGTCAGCTCTCTCCAGACTCCTGGCAAACCAGACCAAACATTGTCACCCACTGCTGTCTGGGGAGGCAAAGGCTCCACCTACATCCAGTTCCACAGCTATTGTGGCAACTGCTGGCAAAAAAAAGAGGGTGTACAATTGCTCGTGCTTTGTAAACAGCTCCACATGACTTCATTTTTTCATTAAATAATACAATTTCATAATTATGTAAATTATGGTGGCTGCAAAATAAATTGATAAAGCAAACTTTGTGGGTTTTTTTCAAAGCCAAATATCCTCCATAACGTTGGAAGCCTCCAAATTAATAATCAAGCATTTTCTTGTTGGTGGCTTTTTGTTTTTAAAGAATTTTTGCTGGGGGAGAGGAATAGCTCTCATTAGTACCTGTTTTGTGTTAAAAAGATATTTGAGCAAGAAGCAGAAGTGTAAGAAATATCATTCTATGTACTCCATAGCACAACTGTGTCATGAAGTGTGTAACTGGCCATTGCTCACTTCTGGTAGTTCCCAGCTATGACATGGACTATTCACCAGAACAGAATCTGAAAGAACAGAGTAGCCAAGGAGTAACAAGAGCTGAAACAGGAATTCTCCAGGGAAGCTGTGTGCAGGGATGCAGCCAGTGGTCTACAGTCACAGGTAGCTCTGCACAGAAGTCCCACAGACACACCAAAATCATGTCTGTAAAACTCCATGAAAAATCCTTAGGAAGGCCAAGAAAGAAGAGCTGCGGTGTGCAGGAGCGGGACAGCCCGGTCCCCCCGCAGCTGCTTCATTCCCCAGGGCTCCAAGGCACACGCCTCATCTAGAAACCTCCCAACCACAGGAAAAGCCAATTTCTCCGCTACAAGGAGACAGCAAAGCACACAGACCTTCACACTGTCTATAACCCCCTGAGAATATCAGTGCTGTCTCCTGTGAGGGAATTTATAAAACTGGCCAACACCTTCCCAGGCTGGTTTGCTGTTTGGAAAACAAGGTGGACATCTGCTGCACTTCTGCTTCAGTGATGATGTGTGGTGGGGCTGAGCAGGAGCAAAGATGCTTCTCTCACCGATATCCTGGCACCCGGCCTCACCAGCACACATCTCAAACAGCATTACCATCATTCATCTCATCCATAGTTAAAACATCACCATTGGACAGGCAGAACTGTTTATAGACAATGTGATCCCAGCCCCACAATATGAGCTGTGTTTGTGTTAATGTCCTATGAAAACAAACCTCACTGCAGTTTTGTACACATCACTGTAGCTGCAGCAGGCTGATTTACATTTTCATTTCTTCCTTTCTCATTCCACAGCCTCAGCAGAGAAGGGTTATGACACCAGAATTTTTAAAAGTACCATTTCCCTTGCCCTGGAGACCCCTTGCATTTTATGACCCCTGTATCTGTGTTTTTGTTGACGTGGTAAAGCCTTAATAAACATTTTGCCAAAGGAAGCAAACTTTGGAGTGTACCTGGGATCCACAAATGCCCAGATTAGTCTACTTCCAGAAAAAGAAAATAGGATCATGATCAAAATATTTTGTACTGTAACAGATTTCTAATATGATTTTCATACAGCAGTGACTAAAATTATAAGGAGACAGTTAAGTGTTTCACTTCCAAGAGACTTGAAGAATGTTGGTGGAAACCCGAGTGATAACCTGTGTTGTTTGTCACCTCCAAATTTTAGCAACAACAGGAGTCAAGGCTGCTCATCCCCACATAGGAGGCCTTAAAGCTTTTGGGGGACGCCCAAACCCAGGCCTGGCACCTCAGACCCAAAGCGAGGGGCAGTGCTGCTTACAGCACAGACAACTGCAGTGCTATCCAGAGCAGCCAATGAACATCTCAGCCTGGCAGCGTCATTGGGCAAGGCAGAAGAAAGACTGGCTTCAAACTCAGATGAAATTGCTAGTCCCCATTAGGGATAAAATTGAGCCATCCGTGCTTTATCTGCTCTGATGAGAGGGCTCTGATGCCATCTGGAGAGCACATGCACTGGCAGCATGGGCAGCAGAGGATCCCTGACATGACGCTGCCTATGAAAGCCATGCAATTAAATCTGGATCTTTGTCTGTAGACTGAAGGAATGATGATGGCCAGCCATAGGAAAAAAAAAAAAATAGGAAGCTCATTTAAGCTGAAACCACATGTTCAAATGATGATCTAGTAAAATATAAAACCAGGGGAAAAAAAAATCCATTTGGAACTTCCTGAATTCGACTTTCCTCCCACCCCCCAATGTAAAAAGAAAAGTTCTAGCCATTTCCATCAGAAGCAAACTGACCCTATGGTGCTGCTTTTTGTGTCAAAGGGTTTTCTGTTCCAAATGTATCAGCAGCTTTACTACCTTCTTATTAAAGCTGACATTTGTGTGGCTAGCCATCTGACTGTTCTTTTCATTATTTTCCTGAATTTTGATCAGGTCTTTGGCTCTGTTTTGAAAAACATAATTGTTTTCAGAGTTTTCAGGGGCAGGAGCATTTTGTTTTGTTTGAAAAACATGGGGACACTTTGGTTAATTTGGTTATCTGAATCAGAGGAAGTGTGGGAAACATATGGACAATCTCTTCTCTCCATAGTTAGGAGATAAAGTATCCTCTCTCCTCCTTTTCATCCTTGTGTTTGGAGACAACACTTTTGCCTTCCTGCTCTATATCATGTCAAACAGATCCAGACCACAAACAAAGCTCTCTTCCTTGATCTGGGAACTAGTAGCAGGACCCTAATAGCTTTATATTTTAAAAAGGTGTATTTTGTAATAAACTGTGCCTGCAAAAGATCCCCTTGTGCCTTCTTGTGTTTTTGAGGCAACTTTCCTCTTTTCCCTGAGAAATGGTGTAACTGAAGTGCAGACCTGGGCTACCCATGTGTTACACTACAGTAACATCAGGGCAACACCATTTCCCTGAGCTCCATCTTACACAGAATCAAGGATTCATTTAGATTTGGAAAGACCTTTAAGATCATCAGTTCTACCATAAGGAGGAGGAGGTTGGCTCAAGGAAGTAAAACATGTAATTCCTGAATATAGAGGGTGGACAGTATATTAACACAAGGTAAAAGTTAATGACTAGTACTTATTTGGCTTCTGTGTTTGGGTTTTTTTTCTTTCAGAAGTTAAATCCCAATTTAAATAGCAATGTTGATAGCTATTAACAGCCTTTCTGCTGTATTTTTTCCCCCTCTTTTTAAGTTAAATGTATCTGGTCACAATATAGGTAGTTTTAAAAAGTGAGTCAGCAAGTACTTTGAGGAGCACACTGACAAATCCTCCAAACAGCTGAATCTTAGGATCTGTTTACACTCAAAGCTGCTTTGCTCCCTGGACACATACCAGCATAAGCCTGGCATTCAAAACAGGCAAGGAGCCGTGCTCCCATGCATTTCATTCTTAATACAGGAGCATATCTTTATCTCACCTTCTAATTAGCTTGATTTGTGAATCTGGAACCAGAAATATTCTCATTTCTTATCAGGAGCAACACACAGTGCTCCATTAATGCAACATTACTTGTCTGCTAAGGTGACCAGTTCATGCCTCACCCTGACCTTCTGCTTACCAAACTACATTTTATTCAGTGTCAGATATGGGTATCAGGCCTAGGACACAGTTAATTGCCACTAACAGCTTTGCCATTTGAAAATACTTCCAAAATCTTATCCATGCCACAGAAATAATGAAAATCTGCAGCCTAAGTATGCTACAGCCCTTCAAAATTACATTTCCCCCTAAAGATTCACAACTTATTGTGTTTCTCCTAACTCCAAGGGACTTGAAGAAGTGGATCACCAGACTGAAGTGTTTCTTGTTTCCTAAGGGATGTGAGTTGGTTACAGAAACCATTCTACAAAGCCAGTCTCTCAAAGGACGGACTTCTTAACATCACGGCAATTTAAGCCTCGTTCACACTGAGACAAACATAGATGCCTGATATAGCAGAGACATGGATCTTTCAGAATTAAAAAAGTTTTTCTCCATTTGCTAAAGGGAAGCAAGTGCTGTCACTGCCTGACATGTTTTCTGGAGCTTTGTGCAACATCACATCAGCAGGTCCTGGCCGATGGCATCACCCTCCTTTCTCCAGGCAATCCTTCCACAGTCAATACACCACCATAAAGCTTTTCTGCAGACTTTCAGGCCTAGGGCTTTATTTAATTTCCTTTTTTGAGTCTACCTGTTACCATCCCACTGCCTGGCAAGCAGCCAGCATAACTCCTCTCATTCCCTGCTTGTCACAACCTCCCTTTTTTTTTTTTTAGAGTAATATCACATTCCTGCCCATACAACACAGCCAAATTAAATATTAACTCCTGGAAGTGTTCCTCGTTTCTCTTACTTATCTTCTGGGTGAGGCTCTCCCTAAGCTCTGAAGTTTCCTGGTGATGCTGATGGCACATCCCGGGTGCTGTGCAGCAGCTTTCTGAGGAAGGCACATGGGCTGCAGATGTGTGCAGCCAGAAAAACTCAGAGTCCCAGCATAGTGGAGGCAGAAGAAACCTCTGGAGGTAGTACGTCACAGTGGTCTCCACAGGCGCATCATACCAAGAAGCCATCACACCAGTCCCAGTCTGACCAAGCTGTAGGTAGCCTGAGACAATTTACTGACCTCCTCTAGACTCTCCAGATTTACAGCACAGACCATCTAAAGAATTCATTTATTTGCCACAAAGTAGCCCATCTAAAGCAGACACTTAATTAGCAGCCGTCTAAACTTTCCCCCATGCCACCTCTCCAGTTTGCAAACAGGGTGAGGAGGGCACTGCCAACCCCACATCTCCTGCCATCCTCAGCACACTAGCATCTTATCCAACTGTCTTGTATAACCATAACTTCAGACATTTATTTCATCTCTAGACCTACTATTTCAGATTATAGCTACCCAGCTCCATGAGAGGCACCTCCTGTGTTTTGCTATGTGGTCATCATTACTGCAGCTTCCCCTGAAGCACAGCTCCTCCAAAACCAAACCAGAGAGGGCATAGGCTTTTGGTCACCACACATCTAGCCAGTATAGAGGACACCCTGCAGGCCACAGGAGCCCTTCAATGTGAGGGTCCTGCTGGCATGTTAAAGGACTTCCACCACTTATTACAGGCTTTGGCAAACTTCATGAACAGACAGTCTCATTCACCCCCCTTAACGCTTGAATTCTATCTTATGTTAATTCATATCAATGGTCTATGACAGTCCCCCAAAAGTAGATTAGAACAGGCTAAATAACACTGCTTTCAAAACAACATAAAATCCATAACAGTTTAAAATATTTATTTGAATTAGAAATACTGGGTGTTAGAAACCAACCAGAATTAGAGGCAGCTCTGATGCCTGCATGTAAGAAAAGAAATATCTTCAGGGAGAAAACTACTAATTGTTTATTTTTAAAAAATTCAACATGTCCATTACTCTAACTCTTGTCATTTTATGATTACTGTAAAATCTGGCATGACTTTGTATTGCATATACAACATCACATACGAGATAGGAAGGCAGCTTCCCCAGCCTTAGTACAAACAATGCTTTTGAGAACACTGATCAACTCTTCTAGGTCTAATAAAGAAAAAAGCCCAGCAAATATCACCAATATCTCTTCACTGACCCGTGACCAACCGTCATTTCTCTGTGCCAAACTCATCCCTCCAGTACTCTAAATTGGCCTTCACAGGCCAAATCCTATCACTCTTTCTTCTCTTTTTTTTTTTTTTAAACCAAATATAGAGTGTTAGACTTGTCTCCTATTTCACAGCTGAAGGCCCACAGGATTTGCACAAGTGTCCTTTTACCTAACGATAAAAACTTGGTATTTTTATCAAAGAAACATTGCCTTCAACCTTATTTCCCTCCCTCCAAAGAGCTCAAGTGCCCATTTCATACACTAGGGGCCTGTAACAGCAGAAAGTGTCCTGCAGCCACTAGAGTAAAAAATACATATCTAAAATGGGATTTGGACACTAGGAGTGGTAACAAAGCAAACTGTGGAAGAGCTCTGGTGATCAAGCCTTGCCTTGTTCCTCCAAACCCTGCCCCATGAGCCTGGTAGATCCTGGGGTTAGTCTGGAGACTCCCTGATGCTCTGCCAACCGCACTGCACCCAAGGACTTAAACCGAGCCTGGGCACAGGCCCTTTTCTGCCCTTCCATCCTCCCTCCCCCAGGAAAAACACTATTTATGCAATGTAGCAGCTTCAACTTCTTACTTGTCTGAAGTATTGCACTTTCAGTGACTCCAGCTTGTTAGTTTGGAATGAAAGAGGCAAAATTAAGGACCCTGTAGGAATTCAAATTGTGGGCATGAATCCTTACGAAGACCCACAATGGACAATACCACAGGAAAAAGGAGGGACCAGCCAACCCTCCGAGAGCATCCGGGGAGGGGTCAGTCCACCTCCCCCACCTGCACCAAGCCGTGCAGTTTGGCAGAGCAGCAATCAGCTGGAGCCAGTGGGGAACTGCACCCGAGGGACAGGGCTGCTGGCCTGCATTAGTCTGTGAAACGAGCAAGATGCTGTGCCATGTTTCAGCAATTAAACAACATTTTGAACTGCAGTTGGAGCAGAAGCATCAAATAGTCTACCAGCCACATTTAGAAACAAAAATTCTTCATGGAAAGACACTCTAGCCAGCTACTTAGTAGTTGCTCTTCACATTTAACTGGAAGCTTGTATGCTGCTGTGCTAACAGAAGCAGTAAACTCTGATCTGTGCAAGAGCTCTGGCATTTTGGCATTTTATCAAAGTATTTCCATTGCTTCGTGAGAGGGTTTTACATTTCTGAGGTCCAAACCAATCACATTTCCAAACTATGTCATTGCAAAGCTGCCAAGCTGTACAAGAGGAAGTACATGGCAACTTTTCCTTTTCACAGGATACAGCAGTTTCAGGAGGAGATATTTTTAAAGGATCACAACCTAAAGGACAACTGTCTTTTTTCCCCTCGACATTTGTTACAGCAACATCAGCTGATTAACATTAGCTCACCAGAGTGATATTGGCTGGATTTACCACTGAAATGCTGAGACCTATTAATATTGCTGGCTCACTTTAAGTAGCTGAATGCCTCCAAAATAATACACAGCCTTTCCTGTAGAGTCCTGCCAACTGTTTTCAGTCCTATGCGATGGGCAGTGTATGACAAAGCAAAGTTCCTCTCCTGCCAGTGAGGGAGATTAAAATTACATTTCAAAGTCAGATTTCATTTTGGTGTGAACATGGAGAGTATTGCAGGTTAGCCTACACACACACACACACTTAAATAATTGCATTATACTGAGCATGGCAGACATGATGTTCTGTGCCCCACATACTTTTAGCCAAACAAATACTTTTTTTTTTTTTTCATTTTTTATCAAGGGAGTTCAAAGCTCTGCCAAGATCAGTGCCCCAGCCCCAGCAGATGCCTTGTTTTGGTGGCTTAGACATTTTTGTACAGCACTATTTAGTTTCACACCCCTTCTGCCACCTCTGGCAAAGCCAAAGGCCATTTCAGTCCCGTTTTAGAACGCCGGCACACGTGCCAAGAGGGAAATGCCGTTCCTCTCCTTTTAAGGCTGGCCGCGGACGTGAGCCGAGCCCTATCGAGGTACAGGCAGGACAGGGCAGGGGCTGCTGAGCAGCACCAGGGCACAGCACCACCAGCAGCTCTGCTGAAACGCTCCGGCCACCCCTGGAGATGTTATCTCATCAGTCTTCCTGCAAACAGCCGAGTCCAGGACACAGACACACTGCCCTCATCCCATCTGCCCAGTGGCTGCTGCTCGGAGCAGCGGGGCGGCAGGGAGGGAGCGCAGAGGGCCGGGGCCCCGGGGGTGCACCAGCTGGGACAGCCACCTGCTGGGGCTGGGCCCACAGCGCCCAAACGCAGCTCCCCAGGCAGCCTTCCCGTGAGGCACAGCCGTGACCACTCCAGCGGAAAGAACCCCCGAGCCGAGGGGTGGGATGGGCTGGGAGACAGCACCCACGCTGCCCGTCTGCCGTGAGAGGCCTTTGGCCTCGGGCCTGCATCAGAGCCACAACGACTCGCTGCAGGCAGGGAGAGCATGGCCGGGCTTGTCCCCATGCCTCGGGTCCTGCATATTTCCTCCTGCTGTGTGCACTCGAGGAAATGGGGCTGGGAGCAGCACCCCAGAAAAGGACCGACTGCAGCCACCCCCTTTGGAGTGGTAGGAGCCCAGGGGCTGCTGGGGCAAAAGCCACACTCGGGCCATACGCCCCACGGAGGGGCCAGCGCAGCCATGCACATCCCTGTACACCGCAGCACCCCCCCAGACGTGCTCTGCACTTTACAGCTTGCAGCAGGAGAGGGGACACTGTGGCTCAGCCCAAATATTCAGATGTTACTTGAGCTGTGACAGGTTTGAAGGGAAGTGCTGCAGTGTTATGATGGGAATCACATCCCCCTGTCCCAGAGATCCCAGGGCTCAGCTGTGTCTCTAGGCCCTGGTGCAAAAGATAACCCAAAATCTGATATCTGTAGGGAATTTCTCCGTCACTGCTGACTGCAAATTCAAAGGTGTTCCAGTTCACAGACCACTACTGTCTCACCCTTCAGTAACTCTGTCTCTCTCTCCAGCAAAACAGTCTTCCATTTCTTCAGAAGATGCCTTTAATTCTCACAGGTGTAGTTGAGACCTTTCAAACATATCATCTGCTATGAAATACCCTGCAAACAAGCATTTTTATAGCATGTATTTTCACAGTCTTAGGAATTAACCAATGTAGATAAAATATCTAGGGGTTGGCATTGGCTTCATATTTCAAGAGGTCACACTGTTTTGTTATGACAATATCCCCTGCCAGCAGCCCTTGTCCATACACACCCAAAGCCATCCTTTCATGCCTAAAGTAAACATTATCAGACCAAAAAAAAAAAAAAAAAAAAAAAGGAAGACAACAAAAGTGTTACTTTTGTCTTCCTCTCACCTAGGATCCGAGCTATGGACATATTAAAAAAATTTCAGGGATTTTTCTGTTAGTGGACATCACTTGAGACCTACAAACTGGCTGATGTACCTACCACGTCACCAGAATGCAGCAAGAAACACAAACCCCAGCAAACAACCAGATAGTAAACACACCATTCCCCTCACTTTGACACAACCCAAAGAATTTCAGGATCTGTTTTTCTATGACACAACTGTTCCTAGAACCAGCCACCCTGTTCATAAAGGGTACAGGCTGATGACCGTGTTCTGGAAACTCTAGCTTCAGAGCGCAGCCTTGCCCCAGCCTGTTGTCCCATTGAAATAAAAACAGAGCCAGGCTCTCTCAGGAAACTCCCGTTAATGCAATCATTGCAATCTACAGGCATAACAGGGCATAGGGCAATATCTCCACAGCCTTGGGTTAATGATTAGCTTGGTCTGTAAACACATGCTGGATTTTCTAACTCAATAGTTAAAGTTGTATAAGTTATATTTTGGTATAAGCATAGATGCATGTCATAAAAATCAGATTTCAGGTAAATTAATGTAAGGTTGTAGGTTTTTTTAATTATTATTATTTTTTTGGTGAAAAAGGCACCAGCCTTTGGAAGACCCAGACCTTCACAAGCTGTAAGGCTCCACACAGCACTAGTGGGGATGGGGCTACAGCAGTCCTTTGGCCTTTCACTAGCTCAGCTGGAGCTAACTTCAGAGCTGCTAATGAAAGCAGAAGCAAAAAAAAAGGAAGGTCAAATTCAATAGCTGCTTTTAGAGTTCACTAACTGAAAAATTGTTCTTGGGAAATGCCACATCTGGGATCAACTGAACAATAGTAACTGAGGAACATGCTATTGATGGAGAACTGAGATGGTCAACAGTGGAAAACTTCAAGATGGTCAAGGCTGCTTGGCCAGGTTCTCCTACACGCTCATTTGGAGCTGCAAAGGGCAGAATCCCCACCCCAGCATTTTCCAGAGTAGCTCCCATGTTCTCAGAGAAGCCTCTATTTTGGGGGCAGCACCACCATCAGAAACACAGCTTCTCACTGCACCTGGTCCCTCTGCATCTCATCTGTACTTGGCAGAGCGCCTCAACCATCCCCAGCAGTGCCCTCCTGCTCCCTTGTCTTGTCATTGCCTGCAGCCCAGTAACCTCAGTGCAGAATGAGCTGAGCACACAACGATATAAATGGCGATAGAATCGCCAGCATGTGCTGGGATCTCTGCAGCATACCAAGTGAGACAGTGGCTCACGGCACTGACAGCATCATGGCTGTCCCATAGCTACAAACCAGCATTGCCTAGGGGAGTCCACACCCAAAACATTCCCTGCAAACACACAACAGAAACTAGAATTTCGCCACAAAACATGAAGGGGGAAAAAAAAACATTATACAGTACTTCCTCTCCACTCAAACCTATATTATTAAATCTAAAATTATGGTACTTGAACCTCATACATTAGCTTTTTAATTCAGGCCTTTGTAGAAATGTACTAGAACAGGATAACATTTGTTTTTGCTGGCTGCTACTCACCCTGTAGAAATCACCAGCCATTGTGCTCCTTCAGAAGGAGGATTTCCTCTAGTAAAAACTGCCAGCTAAAAACAATCAGACATCCTGAGAGGTTTTCTTGGTTAGAAGAATGGTAGACCGATAGAGTGCCAGGAGCTATTCCAAAGATTAGATGTGAGCAGTCCGAGGTTCATCATTTAAAGCAATGTCAGCTTGAGACTTTCCATGAGCTGTTTAGAGGAAATAAGATGCAGGCTCGGTTGGTTTAAAAGGGAGAAAGAGAAAAATTTTTTTTTTTTTTTTTTTTTTTTTTTAAGCTGGCTTGCATCAGCTACCAGTGCAAAGATGGAAAGGGCTGGTCTGAATGGTTCACACACATTGAGTCACTTGGTCACTTGCCCTACAAGCAGAGGCCAGAGGTACAGCCCAGGCTCCTGTGCACCCATCCCCCTCAGAGCTGGTGGCTTGTGTTAAATTTACTCTTCAGACCTTCTTTTACTGACTATTTTTACTTGCAAACCTGCTCTACAGAATAGCATTTTTGCACATTACCTCCCATTTGCTACATCTGCAGAAATGTGTAGTGAGACCTTACAGAAGTTATTGATTGAGTATCTGTTATGCTGTTACTGAATAAATATCTGAAGTATACACCAGGGACTGGTGCTGGAAAACTAGAAGGAAGGAATCTACAATGTCAAATTACTCATTTCTAATTTCATAATAAATTTCATACCAATATGCTTATTGAAGTAGTATCTTCCACTGCAAGACTTTGAGTACATAGTTCTGTACCAAAAAATTCTAAGCTTCCCTAAAAAACATTTAATAGCTTCCCCATGCTTAGCATGCAGCCACGTTTTGTAATGTAGAACCCTGTTAAATACCTCTGAGAACATCTCAGCAAATCACTGTTAATTGTACGTGAGAAAACTATGTAGCAATCTGAAAATTACTAATAGTAGTGCTATTATATGTTAATATTGTGAAAAAATATCCATATGAGAAGAAACTGAAGGAGATGTGTAGTGAATCAGTGGTGTTGACTCGGGGGATAGAACCAGTGCAAGGAAAGCTTGCAGCAGCAGCCAAAGGGACCACTGGTTTTAGGATGTGACACGTTCATCCCAGGCACATTTCACCTGCTGTGTTATTACAAGCAACCTGGCACGGTTTCAGTTAAAACCCCATTCAGCAGCACCACACCTCCTGCCCTCACTCCCACTGACACAGCATTGCACCCACTCTTGCCCCCAGCACAGCACGGAGCAGCCCCAGGGCAGCGCAGATCTCCATGGCCCCAGGACACCCTGTCCTTCCTGGGTTGGGAGAGGAGACAGGGCCCTTTCCTGTGTCAGTCAAGGCAGGGGGTTTCCTTCTCACAACACACTCGTATCAGTAAGTTCTGCTGGAATGTCTCCACATGCCAGGAGACTTTATTGAACTTTTGAGTATTTACTATAATAATCAAAAGGGTAGTCTCATTAATGGATGTTTTCACCTATACAAGTGTAAAAATCTATCCAGAATATTGAGTAGAACAACCACTGAGCAGTTATTCATTTAGAGAGTTTCCCAGTTCTCTGCAACATGATCACAGCTCTTCTTTAACATCCTCATTTAGGGATTCTGAAACAGCATTTTTTAACCTTATACTTCATATTGTCCCTTCAGAGGTACTGAAACCTACTATATTATGTCAGTGGATATTTTTCATCCACTGCAAGGTCATTTCATTTAAAGCTGGGTGTTGTTTTGGTATAGCATTAGAAGACAAATGGCTTTCCAGTTCCTATCACCTTTGCCTCAGGATGGCCCTAAGAAGAGGCTGCCTTTGAAGGAGGAGTTTGAGCTGCCGTGCAGGACTGATGCATGCAGCAAAGCCTCAACTCAGCCAGCAGTACATACCTGCAGAAGACCTTGAGCCCTGTATGCCAGCCCCACTTTTACTCTTGGGCCATGTTTCACAGTCCTCCCACTTGTGTCACAGAGCATCTTAGCAAAGACCAGTTCACCTTCACAGTGCTGCCGGTGTATTTCCATTGCCAGATAAACCAAACTGAGCCACTTTGTTTCACTATAGTAACTCATTTTCCATCTGATGGTGCCCACTACAGCTAAACACACAAAACGTTCACATGAGCCTTTGTCTCTGCAGCACATCATCTAACAAGGCTTTTCTAAGAAACACCACATTCAGCAGAAAAAGATTTCCACTGCAGTTCTTTATTATTTAGTTAGAAAAGACCTTTGATAACTGCAGTCTCCTTCTTACCTTTCAGCTGGCTCTTTCTTCATGCACCCTGGCACAGCACTCTGAGCACTGCCTTCCACAATACCAGGTTTGGGAGGTCCTTGTGCAAGCAGGCAGGCTGCCAGCATCACCTATTATGCCCCACCGAGTCACCCCACCCTGTCTGATGGGGCAGGTAGGACCCATCCCCTATCCGTAGCTCCAGGGACAGGTGGGATCCATTCCCTCCTCCAGCTCCTCAGCACAGCCCCTTACCTGGGCAGTGGGTCACTCCCCAGCAGCGCTCATCATCACCTGGCTGTGTAGGATGCAGAACAGCACCTACAGCGTATGGCCTCCCGTTGTTGAAAAGCTAGGCTGTGCGTGGTCTTCAACTTTCCCATCAGAAAGAGGGAATCAAGGAGACAGCAGGTGGGATGTGTTTTCTGCTCCTCAGTAGCACTCACCAAAACAAAGCAGGTCTCCAAGAAGGAAAAAGAATTACTAAGCCCAAGCCTTACAGTAGCCGAGAGTGCAGAAATTATTTCAAAATCCAGCATGCAAGCTGCTGAGTTGCTTTTATTTATCAAATGACTAAATTATTTCAACTGGAAGGTTATTCATAAGACTTTCCATCCTGTGATTCTTACATGACTACATCAGGAAGTGAAGTAAGAGTGGAGGAACAGACTCAAAATGGAGTCAAAAGCAGCAGTTAAACATTTAGCTTCACTTGTCTGGACCAGAATCAAGATAAGACATGCAAAAGTAAAAAGAATTAAGACCAGTCTAGCAGCCACCTAGCCAGTGACATCAGTCACCTGCAGTGTCCCATCCTCAGGGTGTTCATGCAGTTAGGTCAGAGCCCTGTGCTGCTGATCACCTGCTATAAAGCTGCTTTGAACAAACATGTAAAAGTCTAAGCACTTAAGGGGGTGTTTTACTGCACCCTTCAGATGCTGTCCATAGACTTTCGGAGGTACTGCTGGGGTGATGACAGCCGAACAAAGGAGAGCATCTGTCTGCCATACAGACTTTCCTGAAGAATGAAGTTCCTCCTGCACTTCAGGAAGGTTATTTAGCTTAACTATTTTTAGAAAGTGGAAACTAAATTGAAAACAAGCGAAAGTCAACTGGATTAACATTTCTATTGCTATCAACACCAGTAGTTAAACATCTGAGGTTGTCCAGCTGTACCAGTGACAGTGTCAGGAATACACTGGTGGGACTCTTTGTGCAGACGGTTACCAGCGGGCAGTGGTGGCAGCTGGGCACACACCCAGCACAGCTAAATCACAGCTGGGGCATGGCTCACATTGAGTTTCCAGGAGTTTTTGTAACTTTGCAGGCAGCCTTCACATGGCACAGCACTAACTCTGCAGCCACTGCGGCAACCTGTGGAAATCCTCTCCTTTTGGAGAGATATTGGGATAAATAATCATTACAATAACGCAGAGCAGAAGCTGCTTTGGCACAGAGCACTGCCGGCGAGCTGGTGGGGAAAGAAGCAGGGTTCCTGTCTCTGGTGCAGGTGTCCCAGGGCAAGAGGCAATGGGCACAGAGGGAAATCCTGGAAATTCCCTCTAAACATCAGAAAAAAAGCTTGTAGGGCATTTTACATACTCTGAGCTGCGGAGGAGCTGAGGTCTGCCTGGGTTTTGAATGAACACAAAAATATGCTCATGCATGTTTTTAGCCCACTCCTCAGCTGGTGGGTTCAGAGCCAGTTCTGCTTCCCCTCAGAAGGTGGGTCCTTCTCCCCCAGCTCTACCCCTGCAGCCAGGTGCACCCTGGAAAGCAGCTCTCCTTCCTTCAGACTGACATGTCAGGAGCCTAAAAACAGTGGTTGAAAGTAGCCCAATAGCTTGGCTTCTGCATTTGACTGGGAAGGGTGATGGTGGGGCTGGGGGACATCTCTACCCCAGGCAGAGCCAAGGCGCCTGGTGCCAGGACGGGACCCTTGCTGCTCCAGCACTGTTCCTTGCAAGGAACATTTCTTTTTGGATCGCTTACTGCCACTAAAACATACTTGGACTGTTTTCAGTCTGACTCACAGCTGAATTCCTGATCTTCTGGAGGCTGAGTTTTTTGTCCCCACCCAAAATAAGGGAAGACAAACCAAAATGAAACCAAAAAACCCCATCTGGACCCAAACTGAAGCCCAGTGCAGATAGTTCCAGCCCATGGTGGTGCTGGTGCCCACATCCTGAGTGGGGTGTGAGGTGGCCAGGATGGGATGGCATGGAGGGGTGGCAGGGGCTCATGGGCTAGTGTCAGTGTTGGTCCACAGCCACAGCAGTGATGGGGCATCACATGGCTCTCCCCGGAGAGGACCCAAAGCCCATTGCACCAACCCTACACCTCCACGTCAGCTCAGGAATCCTGAGCCCAGCCCAAGTAACATCTATCCATGAGAAGAGCTTGTGTTTTGGGTTTTTCTAATTAAGTTTATCTGTATGCTACTCTGTATACTTGTCCTGTTCAGTGCAAAGACAGAGCATGCATACATAACTTTACCATAGAGACTTTTATCTCAGTTTGAAATGTAGGATGGACAAAACAAAACCAAAAGCCTGCGAGGGGTGGCAGACCTGGAAACACCACCAGCTCAGCCCTGGGGAGCAGACCTCTTACCTTAAGGTATTTTTTTTATGCATTTTGCTTGTGAAGTGAGGTACAGCCAGTTCATGCAAAGACCCTGAGTCCTGGCCCTTGAAAGCACAACAGGTACACCTGCAGAGAGTAACTCTGGAAGGAAGAAAATGCTCCTATTCGCTATGAGCCTTTTTGGAAGGAAACTGATGTTTTTCTAGCTGGATGCCACAGATTATCTTCTAATTTTCCAGATAATTTCTGTAAGGAATCTTCTTTTGTTGTTTCTCTGCTACTTTTAATCGCAAGATCAGAAGCACCATATTAAAGTGTGTAGTGATCAGAATTTTCACTAATTAGTTTGAGGAAATGGGAGTAGATGTGGATTTTAGAGGCTGCTGCTAAATCAAAAGCACAAACCAGGATTACCTCAAAAGGTGAAAGGGACCAGAGGGCAACAGGTCATAAAATCACTCAGGGTGACCTAGGGTTTGTATAGGGACTCCTAAGCTAAACAGAAATGGCTGTTAGGAAGCCAGGGAGAAGCAAAGGGCAGGTCTGCTGCAGCAGTGTTATAGATCAGCGCAGCGAGCTGGGGTGATGGTGGAGAGGAGTGAGGAGCTGCTGCTGCCTCGGAGATGTTCACCTCAGGCCAGGAGCTGCCAAAGTCACAATTTCGGGCTATTGAAAGGGTTAAAATTAATTTGTTGCATTAATCAATGTCATATAATCAGGATAAAAACAGAGTCAGAAGTAGGGTTACTAAGGGATTGTTGAAGTTCATTCTCTGCTCTGAACCAGAGGTGCTGCAGTGCTGCCTGGCAGCCACAGGAGAGCATGAGGAGCTTGGCTCTGGGTTTTATCAGATCAAGCCTGAGCTAGGCCACAGTCTCAGTCTCAGACCTGGCTCAGTTACAAGCAAACGCAAAGCTCTAAGCTATGGTGCATGTGCAAAAGGTTTATTATTATGTGGGATTTTATTTTGGCTATATATCTTCATATCTGTTTTATATCTAACTCTTCACACCGAGTGAAATCAGACTTGCCAATCACAGCTTCTGTGGATATACTGGTCTGACCTCATAGCTGCCTGCTTTGGGCAGGAGGTTGGATTGGGTGATCTCCTGCAGTCCCTTCCAACCTGAATTATCCTATGATGTTATTCATATCCTATATATATCCATATATCCTATGATGTTTCCTGGGAATAAACAACAGCTGGTCATAGAATAAATGGTCAATAAACTCTTAAGTTCCTCTCCCTGCATCTTTGGTGGCCCCCAAGTCCAACTGCTGGAGTACAGCATCTGCAGTAAAGACATTAAAAAGAAGGAAACATTGGAAATGACAACGCGAGACACAAAGCAACAGTCACTAGAGTGGAATTTTGGCAAAAAATACATGAAATAGGAATTAATATCTGCCATGAGAAATCCCAGGAGATGTTTACGTACTGCTTGGCTCTGTAAGTGCTGCTTACCTGTATAACAGACAGTGCTGTGAAAGACAGTTTTCAAAACAGAGACACCCACTCCTCAGCTGGGCAGGGGTTACCGTGCCGGGGTACCCACCTTCGGGGAGCTCCAACGCCAGGCTCCCCAGGGAGTGGGAACACTCCGGGGAGGAAACAAGTGCTCAGTGTGTTGCTTGCCTGCTCAGGTCATGTATGAGCTTAACAGCTCTTAAGCTTCTGCTTAGGTTAGAGCTGCTGCAGCCCTTTAGAATTTCAGCTAAATGAATTAACAACTGATTTTATAATCAGCTGTCCCCTGCCTTTTTAAATTTCATGTGCAGTGAAATGATCAGCACACATGCTAGAGAATTAATAGCATCGCTGTTATAAAAAAAAAATAGTTGCTGTGATGTATGGTAGTTCTATTAAGCAGTGCTGGACTCTCAGATGCACAGGCACTAGTTCCTAACTTTGCACCTTCTTTATGATGCATATATAGTATATATTAACAGAAAGTGCAGACATTTAGACGTGGGGATTACTTGCTGTGTACCAAGCTGACAGGGAATAGCCATGTGGGTAGATGCGATGTTGGTGTGCACACAGGGAAGTGTCCTTAGTGACTCCAGGCACTAATAAGGAGCAGATGACCCTGCTCACCTCATGAGGCACAGCAAAACAAATAACTGAACATACCAATTCGTAAGAACTGTCACTACACATTGCTTATGAAGAAAAATCACCTCCTGGCCATTGATCACCTGGACATGGGATGCCATGTGCTGTACAGATGTGTCTCTGGTGGGGACCCAGCAGTAGCATCTGTCACAGGGCTTGGCCTGGCCTCACCCCAGCCTGGGCACGACAGACCTGGCCAGATCCCAGCAGAACCAGGGCACTGACACCTGGACATTGTTGAGCCAGCAGTTCCTCCTTTTCCAACAAACCCAGCCTTGAGGAGAACATCTTACCCAGACCTTCCACACACCAAAGCAACTTGAGCTTTTGCATGACTACTGTGCAAAACAACCTGAAAGCAAAATGTTAAGTTTCTTCCTGATTCATATGAAGAGCCCAAGGGTCACCTCCCTGACAGTAACAGAATGCGTGCTGATGGGAAAACCAGACCTTGTTTTGATAATGCTGTCACCAGACCACGACCTCATGCCCTGACTGTGGTGGCTGCGCCTGCCTTGGAGCATCTCGTGCCAACCCATGGGCTGGGTGAGCATAGAATCATAGAATCCTTTAGGCTGGAAGAGACATTTAAGATCATCAAGTCCAACCATTAAGCCATTAGGGCTCTAAAGTCCTCTGCTAAAACAGACCAGAATCTGTCAGGGCTGGAAAGGACCACAAGGATCACCCAGTTCCAACCCCTCTGCCATGAGCAGGGACACCTCACACGAGATCAGGCTGTCTAGAGCCTCATCCAGCCTGATCTTAAAGACCCCCAGGGATGGGGCCTCAACCACCTCCCTGGGCAACCCATTCCAGGGTCTCACCACTCTCATGGGGAAGAACTTCTTCCTCATGTCCAGCCTGAATCTACCTACTTCCAGCTTTGCCCCATTCCCCCTAATCATTTCAATAACCGATAGCCTAAAAAGTCCCTCCC
>NW_008633553.1:0-572 GCF_000691845.1 Merops nubicus | reverse complement strand
ATGCCAGAGAACAGGAGCTTTTGTGCTTTTCTCAGCCTGTAACTACCTCTTTGCCTTCCTAATGTACTCCAAAGAACAGGGATGCAGGGAAACATTGTCATCATGCATTTGATGTGATAGAGGGATAAGGGAGTTTCCCCTTGATCAGAGCATGAGAGCTTCCCCAGTGGCCCTCTCTGCCTCCTCTGCCTTGGAAGCCACCACAATCCTCTATAGAAAACAAAAATCCTGGAGATCTGTAGCAAATTCAAGGCTTGGATAAACCATCGTGTCTTCTCAGATAAAGTTATCCAACTCCTTCACGTGCAGCACACTCAGAGTCTTAACCAGCACAAGCACAAATGCAGATTTCAGTCACACAGGTTATAAAGCAGAACCATAAACAGTGAGGAGCGCCACAATACCAGAGTTTAAACTTCTTCAGCTTTGCTTACACCATGTCTGTGAGGTCAGGAAATAAAGACTATTTTCTGCCAGAAATGTTACGTGCATCCAGTTGCTCAGCGTAAGTCTGGGAAGATGCTTAATCTTTAGTAAATGCAGTCTTGATTCCTATTGTTGATTCTCATTCT
>NW_008633552.1:2021-2633 GCF_000691845.1 Merops nubicus | reverse complement strand
TTATGATGATGATGGGGATAATTCCCCCCCCCTAAAGGAACTGCTTGAGGTGGATAAACCAGCAGTGGTTGGCCCTCCCACAGCCCGTGGGGTGGGATGTGGGGGTTTGCTGTGAATTTCCTGGGGTTCTAATGATGCTCCTTGGTCTGAGCCCCCCCTCCCAAGTCCAGATTTGTTCTGTGGGAGCTGCCCAGTCGCTGGCAACCCGGAGAGGCAGCGGAACTTCAGAAATTTGAAGCTGCTGGAATGAAATCCTGGGAGTCAGTGAACGAAACCATCATTAAGCCACTGCTAATTGTTTATGGCTTATGGACAGGAGCAATTTCCTTTCCTTTGCAGCCATCCACGCCTGCACCTACTTGCTTTCAATTCACTTCTTCACGAGCAATCAATTCACTTGAATGAGGTGCTGTAGAGTGCTTTGAACAGATTTCTGTGTTTTCCACCCCGTGCTGACCAAGCCAGGAGCTGCCCCTAAAGGAGGAGGCAGGTTCCTTTCCCTCTGTTAATTGTCTTTGGATAATTGCCATGGAATTACCTGAGAGCGAGTACTCGCCCTTGCTGCTCTCGCTGTCCCTGACCAGGAAGGAGCCGTGCTGGTTGGGGGGTGAG
>NW_008633552.1:1078-1995 GCF_000691845.1 Merops nubicus | reverse complement strand
CTGATCTTGCTGAAGTACCAGCTGGAGGAGCAGAGCAGAGGGGTTAGTGTGGTGTGGGGAGATGGGGCATGGACAGGGATGGATCCACCCCAGAGGCTCCTGCACCTCCTGAGGCGGGGAGGGGGAGCAGCTCCCTCCCACCAGCTATAGAACCATAGAATGGGTTTGGTTGGAAGAGACCATCCAAGGTCAACCCCTCTGTAGGGAGCAGGGACATCTCCAACCAGAGCAGGGTGCTCAGAGCCCTGGCCAACCTCCCCTGGGATGGTTCCAGGGATGGGGCCTCTGTGCAGCCTGTGCCAGGGGCTCACCGCCCTCAGGGTCAACAATTCCTTTCTCCTCTCCAGTCTAAATCTTCCTCTTTTAGCTTCAAACCATCCTCCCTAGTCCTGTCCCAACAGGCCCTGACCAAAAGTCTGTCCCCAGCTTTCTGACAGGCCCCTGGAAGTCCTGGAAGGCTGCAATGAGGTCTCCCAGCAGCCTGGAGCCTGGCTGGCACCCGTGTGTCCTGCCACGAGAGCCACAGTGCCAGGGACAGGGTCTCTTTGCACTTCTTGACCTGCAGCTCGTGGGTACAACCAGTTCCTGGAGCCCACGAGCAAAATGCATCAAGGAGAACCCCTCTGGGAACTGGGAACTGCCCTTTGCTGCTCCAGGCACGGCAGTGCTGGCTGGGCACCTCAGCAGCACCAGGAGGGAGGACCCAGCCAGGCCCCTCTCCCATGCCCAGTGAAGGCCCAGACCCATCACCACATCTCCAGTGAGAGGAGACAGGTTGGTTGGCTGGCTCCTGACTTGGGGGGTGCACGGGAGCTGTCTGCCCAAGACAAAGGTTTTGCCCTTAGCTGGGTCCCCAACACCCCCATCCTCATCCTCAGCACCTCCATCTTCATCCTCAGTACCTCTGTCCACACACT
>NW_008633552.1:0-833 GCF_000691845.1 Merops nubicus | reverse complement strand
ACCCCCATCTTCAGCCTCAGCACCTCCATTCTCATCCTCAGCACCACCACCTGATCCTCAGAACCCCCACCTTCAACCTCAGCACCTCCATCCTCACCCTCAGCACCTCTGTCCTCACCCTCAGCACCCCCATCTTCATTCTCAGCACCTCCACCTGATCCTCAGCACCCCCATCTTCATCCTCAGCACCTTCATCCTCATCACCTCTGTCCCCATCTTCAGCAGTCACTGCCCCTGCTCACCAGGGCCCTTTCCCAGGCCCCTCTCCTTTGCCCCTGCTCCCTGAGGGGTGCCGGGGGGTCCCCAAGGTGGGTGCACCCATCCTGTGCCCACGGTGCCCACCCCTCGGGGTGACACAGGGGGAGCAGCAGTGTCTGGAGGTGCCCTGGCTGTCATGCCAGGGCCAGGCTGCCTCATGCAACGAGGAGCCTTTGGGCATTTCCCCAGGTCCATGTCAGGCAGGAGAGGTCCTGGCAGGGAGGTATCCCCCAGCCCTGGATGAGCAGGAGACAGGCGACAGCAGCACCACCACAGCTTGGCCCCACAGAGTATCCTGACGGGTCCCAACCCCAGCTGCTTCTCCCCACGGCTCCTGGACCCTCCTGAGCTGGCAGGGCTCAGGCCCCAGCGTCCTCAGCTCCCTCCCTTTAACGAGGGGCAAGAGAGGATCTGGGGCAGCAGGAGCTTATCCCAGTCACCCCGTGCCCCAGCCCGGAGCCATCCCATCCTGCACGAGGGGCATGCACCCAGGAAGGGGCACCAGCACCCCTGCAACACCCCCCACCTCGCTGTGACAACCTCCACCCCACGCCGGGAGCCCCGGGGAGGGCACA
>NW_008633551.1:90414-114309 GCF_000691845.1 Merops nubicus | reverse complement strand
ATGGTAGATAAGCTGTCTGGGTTTTTGTGTCAGGTAGAGGTCTCTTTCCTTTAGCCCCTACCCCATGTAGGCCCTTGTCTGTTCCCCATCTGAGCCCTGATGCTCTCTAGTTTTACTGACATTTTTAAAGAGAAATAAGTGGTGTGACCACTGCTTGTGGTTAAGACCACAAAGGCTCCTCAGGTGGATGCGTGTGACTGTGGCCTCTGCCATTGGGGTCCCAAAATGCTTCAGGGCTTCTGTTTTTCCTGGTTTTGCACAGGTCTGTGTAGGGCAGGTGTGCCAGGACAAGCATAGACCACTGCTGGAAGGTGAAGCAAGTCTTCTGCAAGTGCTCTTCTTCCTGTTGAACACCTGAAACACCAGCTAGGTGAGCTTGAACTCTTGATTACTTGTTGCTGATCTCTTGTGGCTGTTTCTGGCCCTGGTCCCTCTACTTTGTTTTCTTGATCTGGTCTGCTGTTTCTGTGGAGCTCAGACATGAAATATGGACTTGCTAGGGCATTATCTGCTCCCTCTTTACCTAGGATTGCTCCATTCAAATAGAGTAGTCTTGCAAGTTTAATGACATTTTTTTTTGTCAGCACTTTGCCTGTTGCCTCCTGTCCTGCAGCGGGAGCAGGAGAGGCAGCAGTAGAGGTGACTGAACCTTGTGCTTAAAAACAAACTTTCAGCTTGGTGCAGCTGTAGAAGCAAATCCATAATTCTTCTTCAGAGTACCCAGATAGTCTTGAAATACGGGAGGAGTGGAAGGGAAATTATACTTCAGGTTGTTCCTTGTGTTGGAAGCGTGGGAGGATGTCCTTGGGCCTGGGCCTTGCCTGACCTGTTTGCTCCATCCTGGGGTGGGTGAGGGAAATGGTGTCGATGGAGCTCTGACCCAGAAACAGAAAAGACTGTTCTCTAGAATGGTTTGAGCTGTGCCCTGTTGGCAAGCAGCAGCAGCGAAAGCACGGTTGTGCTGCCAGTAGAGAGCCCTCAGGATCCATGCCAGCTGAAATTCTAACTGAGGTCTGTGGAGAAGGTGGGGGCACCATAATGGGAATCATCATGTGGCCGAATTGGAAACGGCAGCACATGAGATGCCTCAGGAGGTTTGCCTGCTGTGGATGCTCGAGGTCTCCAGAGTCAGTGAACGACTGAGTCCCATTCCACCGGGAGGCAATTTATTCCTTCTTTTGATGGACAGGAGAGGGAAGAGCTCACTCATGGTGCCTCTTGGCAAGTGCGAGAGGGAGTGAACAGCAGCATAACGCAAGTGTCTTGGGCTGGGGATCCTGCTTGGGAGCTTGCCCAGCCACAGGGCCGTGACCCATGGCAGCCCACAGAAGCAGCAGCCCTGGGGGTTGCTCCCACAGCCCGGTTTGGTGCTGGGAGCCATGGCCAGCTGTGTGTGGCAGGCGTGCCCAGGTAGTGCCTGCTGGGGCCACGGCACCGCCCCGGTGCGTCGCCAGGCGTGTGCCAGGGGCAGGAGGCTGCTTGGGAACCATACGGACTTGCTCTAGGATGAGACGCCTGACCTTGCCAACTGGGCAGATAGGAAGGAGAGACAACAGGCTGGGGCTGCTGGTGAGGGGTGGGAGGTCAAAGGGGTGCATGGTCTCTGAGCTATGCTACCCCTAGGCCAAGAGCAGGCTTGTTTATCTCAGCAGAGTCTGACACATCTTGAGGGGCTTTCACTCATGACTGATAGTGGTAAACATTGCTCTTTTAGATCTGCCCAAATCCTTGTTGACAGAAGGAATGTGCAGGTTTCTTGCTACATGGCTCCTCTGCTCCAGCACACCCTGTATGCGCACACAGAGGGAGATCTGTTTATCCAGCTATCCTCAGGGCCACCAGTAATCTTTAGATATGAGTGCTGGGAAGCCTCTTGCTGCTCTCTTGCATGGGAAAGGCTCGGCTGAAGAGGTATATCCATCTACAAACATGCGGAGTCTTGCAGTGTTGTTGCTGGGTGGAGATCTTCTGAAGACATCTGTATTATGTGACCTATTTGTACACAGACACAGTTTTCGGCTGC
Organism: Merops nubicus; assembly: GCF_000691845.1. Lineage (NCBI taxonomy): Eukaryota > Metazoa > Chordata > Aves > Coraciiformes > Meropidae > Merops > Merops nubicus. The sequence continues at coordinate 112,286 of NW_008633551.1, read as the reverse complement.
AAGAATGCTATCCGGTAAAGCTGCTGAAAGCATGCCCTGTGTTGGAATGAGAGGAAAAAATGAGGGAAGCTATGAGGATTCAACATGTTTGTGATGGACAGAAGTCTCTCTTTAGGGCTGGTGGCTGTCATTGAAAGGATATATATCTTCTCTCAAACTGAAGCTGGAAATTGCTTTTTTTTTCAGTACTTTTGAAGGGTTTCCGAGGAAGCAGTAAGAGTCATCAAGCATTTTTAAAGTTCCCCAAGAGTGTTGCCCTGCCTGAAATCTGCATATCGCTTTTCCAGCAGCAGTGTGCTCATTAGCTGATCTGCTGAGCTAAGCATCTCTCTTCGTGTCCCTAAATTATTTTCTTGGTCTTGGTTGTCAGGTGTACCTCAGCGGCGAAACTGCTTCCTTTAGAGAGCTGTGCCAAAAATTGCTTGGAGCTGAACCTGCAGTGAGAGAGGACTGGGTATAGTCTATAGAAGTTAGTGAGAGAACACCAATACCTTAATTGTACAATTAGGGCAGTTAGTACACAGGAGACGGTGAGGCTGAACTGCATGAAGGAACTCAGCCAGCAGTGCCAGGTCACAGTGTGGGCATATGCTTGCCTCTGAGATGGGGAGAAAATCTGTGCTTGACTTGTTTTTTTTCTAGGCCTACTCTAGGTTTTGTGAAAAGGAATCATTTAACCACCATTACCTTAGCGTTAGCTTTAAATGTATTGTTAGTCAGGTTTTCAGGTGTTAAGATGGCCTTTTTTTATCTGAAGTGATTCCAAAAATACACAAGCTCTTGGGCAGACAAGAAGCTAGAAGTATCTTCACCCAGGCTGGGCTGGCAACAGTGGATTTCTCCTCCTAAGTTGTCCCAAGGTGATGACTGAGTCTCAAGTTTTACAGAAAATAAGAAAACTTTTTTCTTCTATTTCTAGTAAGTCTGTGCACTTGATCTTCAGTTCACATTTCCTAGGTACTTACTGAAGTACAGTCTTAACCTGAGTAAAACCAGAGATGGGTATTTCACTATGTTGCTGTATGCCAGCTTCCCATTTCCCTTCCATTTCCTCCTGCTTCTCCATTTGCCATGGTCACGGACCTGCCAGTGTTAGAGCAGTGTCTATGTGAAGCTGTAGAAGACCTTCCCTCATCCAGGAACGCTGGAGTCGTGAGTTCTCCTCTGCCACCCATGCTGCATGCTGTGTTTGGTGAGGCCTGTTATCTGTTTTCACTTGTGCATAGTAGTCGTAATCATCTCTTTGATAAATGTGGGTACACAGAAGTGTTTATATCATCAGTGTGTCTGATGAAAATGTACAGTCTTCTCTAGGCACATCCTTCCTTCCCCTGAGTATTTTAAAGCTTCCTTGAGATGGTAGGAGGAATTATATGTGAAATGCTCTTTATCTCTCCAACAGAAGATGTCTGAACCTGCTTGTACTTCAGAAGCAGGTACTTATACCTCCTTTTATCCCCATGAAAGACCAGCTTTTCTTCTTTTGTTTGCAGGATACCTTGGGCTTTCCATTTGCTTGGTGGTGTCAGAAGCTGCACAAAATAGGAAGATGCCAGAAATGTAGGAAAGGAGAGGCAATTGTGTGTTGGGGAATTGTTGTTTTCTTCTTCCCTTCAGCTGACTGTGGCAAGTAAATGAATCTCTGATCTGTAACAGTATCTGGCCACTAACTGCTTGCCTGATGAGTTCTAACCAGTGTGAAATTTGAAGATAACAGGTGTTGAGAAACATCACTTGCTTCTCATCCTCCCGTCCTGTGGTGGAAGGGTGGGGGCTGCCCAGGAGCGTCCCTGAAGCTTGGGTGCAGCACCATGCATGCTGGGCTTTGGCAAGGCTGTGAGGTGCTCTGACCTGCTGCTTGCCAGTCGTGCTGGCTGATGCTGTAAGGAGAAAACACCAGCACATACAGAACAGATTTTGTTGAGGAGGGAGATGCTTTTGCTGTAATTCACTGCTATGCCATTTCCAGTCTTGTCTTTGTGGGTGGTGCTCCCTCCTCCACACTGTACCCTCTCTGCTAATTGCTTTTCTTCCAGGGATCCTTGGTGCATGTTCCCTTCCCTCCCAGTCTTTTGAAGAAAATACATTGGTTTCCTCCCAGCCTCTTGGAGAAAATGGATATTTTTGTCTTTTCTCTCACAGAGTGCTGACAGATAAATGCTGCTGGAATGGCCTCTTTTAGGCATTAAAGGTGACTGAAGGTTTCTTAAAGGTTTCTGAAAGGAATTAGGAAGTGCCAGGGGATCTGATCTGTCTCCCAGATCAAGTGGAGCATATTTCTTGCATGTGCTAGTGCATATTTCAAGACTGGGATGATAATTGTTACTTGTTTGACTTAGTGGCATATTGAGATGGAAGATTTGGCTGAGTCTTTAATGCTTCAGTAGGACACACTGTTCCTAGCTAATACAAGCTCAAAACTGAGGTCATGTTGTGCGATGCTATAAAGCAAGTCCTGGCTTCATGTAAGGGGGTAGGACAGTTGATATCGATGGAGTCCCTCTGGCTTGCCAACAAAACTTAATCTAGTTTAAATCTTGTCTTTCAAGTTAGATATAGCAATGTCACTCATCAGTGGATATCTTCCTTCAGAATTGCTTCCGTAGTGCTTGATGGAAGAAGGTAATTTCTACTCTCCTAAGCTTTTGCAGAGATTAAATCAGTTTGTCTTTTGTTAACCCACGGCATTGTTTTCTGTATTTGAAATACTGTTTCTCCTAGCCAAGATTAAAATATTGAATTTTCTGTTCTCATTTAACTTAAAAAAATCCTAAATTTCAGGAGCTGAAAGTGTGTGGCATTGCCAGAGGAGACTGAAGTGCCTGTAGTCTTTGTTGCAGAGAAAACATCCTCTGACAAGGAGAGTAATTTTGTGTAATTTCTTTTTATAGACTAAGGTAAAACTTGTAGAAATCCTCAAGAGAATTTAAACACGGATACTTAGCCATCCATACATCCATCTAAACAGCTAAAACTGCAATAATGTCGAAGTGATTGTCAGACCCTGGGTTTTTTCCCTTCAGATTCTTCAGAGGTTTTTTCTGATGTTTGGGTCTGTTTTAATCTCCCCGTCTCATTATCAGAGACCTGCTACCACTTATGACTGTTTGTACTTGCGCTGTGATACCTTCTTCCATTCCAGATGCCTAAAGTAAATCTGGTGCTACTTCTGTTCAAGTAGTCTCTTCAGTTGTTTTGGAGGTGAATATGACCTGGCATACTCTCAGTACTTAGCTGTGTTTAAAGTGGTGTCAGGCTAGTGAAACGAAGGTCCAGCGTCCTTAAACATGTCACATAAAATAGACCCTCTTACAAAGAAAACACTAATCAATAAAAATAAATCAAAGTCTAAGCCAGAGGTTGTGAGGATCACAAGAAGCTGCTGCCCTATAGTTCAGTTTTCCTGTTTGTGGTACAGGTAATGACCCTGGCGGGGGCTGCAAGATCACTATTGTACTGTGTAATGAGAAGAAGGGAGTCAGCTGCTTATACTGGGTACTTCTGTTATCTGCCACGCTGAGTGAAACTTCTAGTGGCACCTGGAATGTGGCTGTCGCTCCAGAGGTTGCACCCAGACCCAGCAAGGGCACAGGAGACTAAAGGCAGCCTCTTGCCTCGCCTGCAGCTGACGTGGGTTTCCATGGTCCTGTAGCTCTTGTGGGGTTTTGGTGCAGATGACAGTCCATGTGCTGTGTAGTCTCAGTGAGGCCTTTGCTACAGAAAGAAATATGTTTTTTTTTTTTTTTTTTTTTTCCCTCTGTCTTTTGAAAAATGCAGCTGGTGATCCCTTCAGTTTTGGAAAGCTGGTCTTAGAGACTACTGAGCTTTCTTAATATAGCTAATTAAGTATGAATTTAATCTTGTCTGTGTGAGGAACTAGCCAGCCTAGCTGTAATAGGATTGTTCCAGCTCATTTTAATTGTGCTGATCTAACTCGTGTGGATGCTTTAATACAAGGTAACATGTGGGAGCAGACTTCTCTCTCAAACCTGCAGTCAAACCAACCCATTGTGACTATCTGAACCCTTCTTTGGTGCCCTGTAGCTTTGAGACCTACCAGCAGTTAAGAGGGGTCCAGGTAGCAGAGAACATTTCTAATGCTCATTCTTAGTATTCCTCGCTGCTTGTGCTGTGGATCTGAATGTCTTTGCACTGCAGACGACCCATGTCAGGGGTAATGATAATAGGCTTTCATAAATATTTGAAGTCAGGAGTTACTCATGCACACAGTATTCAATTTTATTTATTTTATTCAGTGGTAAGAGCAGAAGAGTTGAACACTTGGAAGTTCAGGGGAAGCCCTGCCTGAAGACTGCTTGTGTGTACTTGTCACAGCAGTCTTAAATAAATGGTATGCAGTTGTGTAACAAGTTTATTTATTTAGTGTTTCTTTCTAGGACCTTTGTTCAGGATGTTTCCTTTTAGCAAAGAATTAATAGTTGGTTTTTTTTTGTTTTGCTTTTTTTTTTAACGACCCTTATATAACCTCCAAAGAATATTTCAAGGAGCAGTTTTCCTTTTTTCCTTGTTATTTGTGAAAGTAGCTTGTGCAGAAATAGCAGGATATATCTTTGGATGTAGTTGCTTTGTTTTGCATCTCTCTTGTGGCTTTATTGAATTACTATTGCTCTCCTTTCCTCTGCTGTGGGAATTCCCTTTAGAAATGATTTAAATGCTGGGGGGAATTTGGGGTGTGCCTCATGTTGGATCTTCGTTGGGCTAGAGAGAAGGTTGTCCATCTGTTAAATTCCTGCCCTATGAGCAAGGAGATCAGTGCTAACCCTGAAGTCTTAAATCAAGGAACATTTGTGTGAGCATCTCGCTAACAGAAGAAGCTTTTGGCTTCTTCTCTGTGGGAGCAGCCTGGCTCTGTAGCTGGGACTGCTGCCTGATGGAGTGGTCCAGAAATCTCCAGCACCTTAAGCAGGGCCTCTATTGGTATTTTCCCCTTTGGGCTTTAGATCGTGCTTTTGATAAAACGGTGTCAGAAACCCAGGAGCAAACACCAAACCAAAAGAAACCCCAAGCACTCTCTCTGAACACTTCCCTGCAAAAGTATTTGACTTCAATGGCTTGTTTTAAGCCTTGGCTTCTTTGCCTCTTTCAAATCTGATGTATTGCTGAAGCTGATTTGCAATATTTATAGAGTTTTGCTACTGAATTTGCTGTGTTTGAGAGGGAATCCCTTTTTTTTTCCACTGTGAATGAACTGCAATCAGGTCTGTTCTTTTTATGGAGTAAGGTTTGCTTCAAAAGACTAAAAGTATAAATTCTCTGTCTGATATTTGACTTGAATGGGTAACGATGCTGAAAAATTAATGGGATGTAATAGCCTTGTGGATGATTTCTCTTCTGATGTGAAAAAGTTTTATATTCTTCTTTTCTTTTTAATTGCCTGGTGAGCTTTCTTCTTAACTATCCATGTATCTATCTCATTTTTCTTTCTTCCTTTGCATCTAATTCCCTTGGACTCTGGTGCTCGTAGTTGGGTTAGCAGCTTACTCTGCCAGCACTGGCATTGCTTTCAGAGATCCGACTGGGCCAGCTGCTGACGCATGTGATACAGCTCTGCATGTTTGATCTTTGTGCTGAAAACCTCGGGCAGTTTGGGATGCTGCAGCTCTATAGAAATGGAGCTGAAGTAAGAAGTTTTTATACTTGAAGAGTGGTTTCTGCACTGGAGGTAATGGTGATTTCCAAGCTTTTCCCTGGTGTGTTGGTGTGACCTTTGGTTGCCCACTGCCACGCCGCCAGCAGCTGTGCTGGCTTTGCCACCAGCCCGGTGGGGACACGCCAGGTGTCTGAAAGCATCCAGGGCAGTGTGGGGTACCTCTGCGAGAGGCGGCGTGGGCTGGGCTGGCCACAGCATTGCTGCTGCCCCAGCCACCCCCTGGGCTGCCCTGGCACGGAGGGTGTCAGGCAGCACTTCCACAGGGAGTGAAGGGCAGCGTTGGCCCTTCACGGGTGCTCCTGGAGGGGGATGGTACTCGGCCCAGGAAGGTGAGAAGGGGCAGCGTCTCTGCCTGAATGAAAGTTACCCCCTTCTTTCTGTTCACCTGCACACACACACACACACACATATATATATATATATATTTATTTCTCCAAGGAGTTATGAGGGCAGGACAGAGCAGATTTTACTCTAAAACAGTGTTTTATGTCACTTCGCAACATCGTTTATTTCCCATGGGCAAAACCAAATGGTAAATGCCATTTGGATTGCAGAGAAACATTAGGGTTTCTACCCTACTGTAGCATGTTCTTCTCTTTGGCTCAACTCTTGCCATTTTAAAAGCCTAGGTATGGCGTTTTCCATAGCTTGGATTTGTTTGTGTGTGAAGTCAGAGTTATATAATTAATTAAAACAAACACATTTTCCAGGAAAATATTTTCCCTTAAATAAGTACTGTCTGTAGCTGGCTAAAAATAAGCAATGTCTTTGTTGAAGTTCTTTTTCTTTTTTTGAAGTTTTTTTTTAATCTACTATACCTAACTGGAAATTTCCAATCTTATTCTGTGTAACTGTTTTGTGGTCATTGTTTGCTCTGGTTTGGAAAGGCTCCTTAGGAAGAAAAGCAGTTGATCCCCAGCTGAAGAGTGGTATTTATGAAGTGTTATGTGTTCTGGGTATGGTGAGGGTGGTTTGCAGAAGGTGTTCTTGGTGCTTTGAGTCCTGTCGCTAACAAAAGCAGTGCTGATGAGGAAATTGCTTTTTTTTCTACTGTGCTTGAGCATTTTCTGTAAGTGCTGCTTGGAAGTGGTGGACTGTCTCAGGTTTTGGCTTTCTGTGTTGGAAGGGAGGTGGCTCTGCTGTAGCCCACTTCCTTCTGGAGGACCTGACCCAAAGCTTGGGGCAGAAATTAGGATGGCAGTGCTGCCGTTCCGTTCAGACCGACCAGGGAGCTTGGTGGATCTCAGCAAATGGGAGCCCACGTGGTTGGAATTATCTGGTATTATGTGAAACAACAAACGTGCAAACAGAATATGGGTGTTCTGCACTCCTCCATGTGTTGTGAGCATCTGCTGTGCCGTGGCAGGGCTGAGGACTCTGTGTCACATCCATGTGTGCCTGTGTTTGTAAGTGGTCCCATTAGGTTGTTAGGTTTGTGCACTGGGAATGGGAGGTGAGGATGTTTTGCAGAGATGGGGCCTGGTTTGAAGGAGGCTTCACAAACAGTGTTTTGCAGAAAGAGCTGTGCTGGGAAGGGAGTGTGGAAACAGCTCCTTTCTTCCCTGCCGCTTCATGGGAGCGGGCAGATAGCCCAGGCAGGCACACGCCCCACCAAGCAGGCTGGTTTGGTGTCCCCAGCTGAGGAAGAGGCTAAGGAAGGAGCTGAGGCACCTTGCAAGAGGATTGCATGGGAGGCATGCCCTGACCCTGCTGCTGCGCAGATCTACCTCGTATGGCTAGGGGACAGGGACAACACTTGCCTTTGGTGGCGGAGACCCTCTGTGTTTGTGTGACGTGAGCATCTGGGATCATCAGGAGGAGAGGTATGTCTGCAAATAGTAATAGAGCTGCCTTTGGAGGGGCTTTTTGTGTTCCTCAGTGTTGTGGTGACACTTACATGTGGTATGCCTTTTGAAGTACACCTCAATTGTTCACTGGTCACACTGGTCTCCTTATTTTCTAGCATCCTGATGCTGACATCAGTTTGAGCCACTGCTCATATAAAATTTTGTGGTTCATTCCAGCTGAAAACCGTGAGCTTCATTCAGCAGTTCCACTGTGGTCACCAAGCTCACTGGAGCCACATCATATTGGAGATGTGGAGATAACGTCCTTTCGGTATGGCACTGAAATGCCAGCTGCAGTCCTGCTGAGATTTGGGTGCCTGCTTAACTCTTACAGTGTATAAAGAGAGACTGTGCATAAATATATAAAGCCAAGCACATGCCTTGGCCTCTGCAGGACTTAAACCATCAGAGGTAGTGTGGAATAGCCTGAACTGAAATGGAAAAAAGTACCTATGTTTTCATTATATCTAGTGGATATGTTGCAAGAAACAAGCTGCAAATTTTAAAAACTGGCTATTCCACAAGAGCTGCATTTCTTTTGGAGCTCAATTATATACCTGTGTGGTGTGTCTGTAGGCGTTTTGGAAGTGCTAGCCTCTGAACTGTGTTTATGGAGCAGCCACCCATCAGCAACTGACCTGGGGTCCTACAGAGCTGAAGGCACAGGTTACGACAGCCTGTGAGACATGGATCCTTAATTGAGGTTCTGCATCCTTCATGCGTCAGCGGCAGAAGGTGACTTACCAGTTGGTTGGATTCAAGGAGACAGGGGGTTCATGGAGATGGGCACACAAGGAAGAGAGACCAGACGGTTCAGTTCTTCTTGTTCCTGCTATCCACATTCTTGATCTTTTCAGAGCCTGCTTTTTCAGCAACAAACATGCCTGTGCTGTTACTTGGTGGTTGGTGGTTTTTGTCTTGCCAAGTGAGGAACTCATCCTGAAAGGCTCCCGTGGGGTACTGCAAGGAGCGTCCCCCCGTTCCCTCTGTAAGGCAAAGTTGTGCATACTGTTAGCACAAGCATCACTTTGGACCCCTCTGACTTCAGTGAGATATGAGAGTGATTTGGGGAGGGATGAGCAGGGCAGAAATCTAGCTCTAAAATTTTCTTGTGGTTCGTGTGTTATTTTTGTCTGTGCAGAATCAGAAAGGTTATGTGTATTAACCTTTTCTTCTTTGCTTAATTTCAACATGGCTGTTACCCTTTCTGCACTCTGGCTGGCTGGCTGAGTAGGCTGATGTCTCGGGACACGTCTGATCTCTCTAACTGTGTACAGACCACCTTCCCACCACCCCTCAGCACAAGGACCGCTTTGCGATTGGGCAGGCCAGTAACTGAATAAGAGGGGAAAAGTCCTTTTGCTTTTGTAGTGGATTCTGAGATACCCAATGCCCACTGCTTTGGTGGGTATTTGGGATGGGAGGAAGTTGTTTTTAAAACTGTTGTCATCATCCCCATTGCTGATGGAGATACTGCTTTGCCGTTGAAAGAAGCAGCAAAAAAGCTTTCCAGAATCTTTCCCTTGTGAGTCGATGAGAAGACGTTCATGGCTGTAGTGGGCTTTGGAGTAATGACAGCAGGGCTCTGCTCTAAGAGCCAGGCTGAACTCAGTGGTGACGCTGATCCACAGCTTGCTCATCCGTCTCCTGCCCTGACTCTCAGCCCCTCAAGTGAATTATGTCTTGTGTTCAGTGCAGGGCCATCTGTTTCCCTGTATGGTCTCTCCCTTGCTGCAGCCTGATTTGAATAGAAAGGTGAGTCTACATACATATGATGAGGAGTGGCTCTTCTGTGCTTGTTTTCCAGCAGAGGAGCCAAGTGATAAAAAAAATGCTGTGGTTTTAGCTGTTCTGTAAATGTGATCCTAATGCAAGAATCTGGGGGATTATCGAGAGCAGAGTTGAGCGACACCTGCGTTTTGGGATTAATTTGGCACCTCCTCAGACATAAAGGTCTCTTGTGACTGGGCCTGAGAAGCTTTTCAAAGATGATGAAATCTTTATTATGACCTAAAGCTACTATGAGATATCCCCCACCCCCACACGTCGTCCTGATTCATGCAGATGAGAGAGCTGTTGCTGCTATCTTGGTTTTTCTGTGCCATCTTCTTTTATACTGTAAATGCTAATTTAATTTCCACATTTAGACACCTTAATTAATTATGAATAAAATCATTTGTATGAATTTTAGAGCTGAAAGGTGATGGATTAATGGCTCTCTGGAAACGTGAAGCAGCTTTACCAGAAGAGATTCAGCACAGGAGTGTCCTGTTCTGCCCCATGTGCATCCCTGTGACATGGAGTGGGAGGAGAAGGAGGATTTCCATCTCCCGGCATCCTGGTGAGGCTGGCACAAGGGAGAGGACAAGGAAAATGTTAGCAACCATGTAGTGAGGTGTTCAGGGAGCCAGTCCGCTTGAAACCACTCTTGGTAGGGGTGATTTTCACCAAGGGTTCAATTCCATCTGCACACCCTGAGTTCCATGGGTGCAGGAGCATTCAAGACTACAGAAGGCAGGGTCCAGCACGCAGGGTGCGGGTGGAAGGAGTTGTCACCTCTGGCAACAGCGTGGGCTTTCACTGGCCCAGGACACCTGGAGTAACATGCATCTCTGTCTTTGCTGTGCTATGGAAGTGGTCTTGTGCACTCCTCTTCATTTACCACACTCTTTTTTTTTTTTACTCTTTCAGTTGCTCCTGCCTGTCTCTTCTGCTGCCCAAAGCTTCTTGGTACACTTAATCACCTGGTGCTTGCTTGTGTCGAGTAGGTTGAGGCTCCCCTGGATAACTGGTTTTAATAGGTCTGGTGAACTAGGTGTTTGGTTCCAAATGCATATTGTCATATTTATGCATGGTCAGAGTTGCTCCCTGTGCAGTGGAGCAGAGCATTGTGCAGATCACCTCTGGTTGTCCTTTTTTTTTTTTTTTTCATTGAAAATTTTGTGCTTGCTCCTCAGGTCTCTGCACAGGCAAAAGTTCCAGTGATCTCAGCAGTCACCTCCACTTGTGGCTCCAGGCCAGTTGCTTGATGCCTGCAAGCATCAGTCATTTTACAACTGCAACCTTTATCAGGTGCTACTCCAATAGCTCTCTTCCTCCAAAAAGTGTTTTGCATTTTGGAGCTCTTTACAGCTCCTTTTTTCTTTTGTTATCATTCTGCAGAGGCCAGTACAGCTAAAATGACTTCTGTGTCTGTCTCCTGGCTCCCGAGCAGCAATGTCTGTTTGATGACTGTGTGCACACACATATTGCACTGTCCTTCTGCTCTCCCTGCCCAGTCCTTTACAGAGCTGAGTCCAGGTTTTGTACTCCAGGAACTTCTAGGACCGAACGGGGTTTGTTTTGTTTTCCTAGAAGCTTTGCTTGCAAAAGTGAACAGTGAGCAATCCAGCTCGTAGCAGTTTTATTGGCGAAGTTTCTTCCTCTGGGTCGTTTCTAGCTCTTCCTCTGCAAAACTGGTGGAAACGTTATTGTTTAATCCCCGCAGCATTCCTGGAATCCCTGGTTTTGTTTTTCTGGCTTGTCACCTTCCTGTGTGCTGTGGGTATTTATCTCCAGTTAGCCATCCCACTGGGTGATGCCTTGTCTTTGGAGGTCGGTCGGGTGTTGCACAAGTTCTGTCTGTCTGGAGGGCTGATTGCCATCAACGAGCTCCAGTACTTTTTCATGGAACAATACTTAACGTCCAGGGGTCAGCTGGAGGTGATGGTATCCTGCTGCTTGGAGTGACTGACAAGGCAGTGACAAAGCTCTGTGTTGCGTAACTCATTTTCGTATCTCCAAGCGCGATAAACAGCTTGCTCGGACACCAGGAGCAGAAGTGAAGGCAAGCCGGTTTTAAGTCCTTTATGGGAAACTATCAAAACATAGTCTAAACAGAAGTGTTCATATTATGCATGGGGCCCCCGCATTTTGTATGACTTCTGTGTGCTTCATAGTTTCTTTTCCAAGCTAGTAATTGCATAGTATTTCTTTCACAAGGTTATAAAACAGAGTCTTAAGAGAAACAAACACCAAGTGGTTGCAGGGCGTGTAGGTGAAGGTGGTGGCATAGGCTGAGGTACTACACATCCCTGCCTGGAGGCTTCCACTGGTGTTCAGGGGGGTGAAAATTCACCTATGGTGAAGATGGGGACAAGTCACACGACTTACCCATTGGTCTCCCCATTGCCCTGGCCTGCCCAGCAGGAGGGGGAATGCTGGTAAGGGGGAAGATGGTGATGGGGAGCCCCATTCTGTCCCCTTACCCTGTTTTGTGTCTGGTTAGAGCCCCACTGGGTGATGCCCACCAGCTCCACTGGGTGAGTGCTCTGCTCAGGGTCCCCTCCCTGTTTTACTATTTTGACTTCTTGATCCTCATACCTCTCCACATTTTTTTTTTAACTTATCACTGGCAATCATCGGGTTCCTCAAATATTTCTCTCTTTCTTAAAAAAATACCCAACTCTCTTACTCCTAAAACATCAATATTGTAGGCTAGGCTGCTTTTTGTGAAAGAAGATTCCTGATGGTAAAAGAGAGGCATGAGCTGGAAGCTTCTACTGTTTTTGTGTGTATTTACACCAGTACTTGTTGGGCTGAGCTGTTCTTCAAGTTTTCTTGAAGGTTTAAAGAAAAAAAAAAGAGCATGTTTGCTTAAATGTATTGAACTGATACACAACCTGTTCAGAAAAGAGGAAAACAAGATGTGTTCAGCTGCTTCGGTATCCTCTCTGGTATATAGTCGCATCCTCTCTTACTGAATTTGTCAGCTGCTTTGTGAACCTGATCATAAAGGTCTAATTTACACTAGTAACTATAATTACTACTATAACATACAGTAGTAGGTTATATTTAAAAATACTTTTTAAAAGGCAGAAAAAGAGAACTTCAGAGACATGTTCCTCCTGCAACTTTTCAAATTCCTTCTTGGCAACGTGGTTGCTCAGTCTTGCTTCTATTTAAATCTGTAGCATTTTAACCATCGATTTCTACAGGACAAAAGCCAAGTTTCTGTAACTAATAATGACATATCAAAGTGGTTGTTAATGAGATGTACATGAGTAAAATACCAAGATGAGAAGGACATGTTTTTCTGAGATGAGATAACACAGGAAGTGTTGCTCCTCTTTTTCAGGGTGATTTTTCCAAAAAGAGAAAAGGGAGGAGAAAACAGAGACAGGGCAGCATACGCAGAACCTCCCCGTGCCCATCCACACGCCATCCAATCTAGTTTGCCGGGATGAGGGTCCCGGAGTTACAAGGTCCTTCCCTACAAATCCTGAGGAGTGCGGCAGCCTCGTGGGTGCTCAGGCCCCGGCCTGAAGGGAGCAGCAGAAATTTGGCTGCCTGATGTGAGGCTCCTGAGGCGATGGTTGGGTGCTGGCCGGGCGGGCGTGCCAGCGTGCCTGCTGGCCGGGGAGCTGGGCAGGGAAGGCTGCGGGGAGACACGGCTGCGAAACACGGCCTGGACGATTTCTACCCTCCACTTGATTGACTCTACCTGATTATTTCTAATCATTGCTCTACAGAAAGTCCCTGCACTCCTGGCTGGGAGAGTAATTATATTCCCGTTAGCTTTCAAAAGAACAGTGGTTTTCCCTAATAAAGCCTGGTGTGTGTTTCTGAAAGCTGGTTTGGAGCAGTCCTTCAGGTGGCTGCAAGCGCTGGTCTGGAGAATGCTGCTGATCACCCATGGGCTCTGTGCTGCAGATGTTGGGGTTCACCACCCCTCCGGGGCTGGTAGGTGGGCACGGTGAAGCCTCTGCTCTCAGCTGCAGTCTGTCTACGCCTCCCAGACCTGGGTGCAGCTCCCTGGTGGGGTGAGCACCGAGGCCTGGCTTCTCATCTGCTCGTGCTGGCAACTGCGCAGGAGTTTGTTCAGACACGGGAGGCCATCGATAGTGCAGGTCAGGAGGTGTGCGAGCTGCCTCGGGGCTGCAGCCAGGTTTCTTTAAGGGGTTTTCATACATAACAAAGTGTCACTGAGTATTATTATGCTTCTCACAGAGGTGTAGGTTAATCTCTCTTGTCTTCCTACTCTCTCACCTCCACCTTGAATCTATCCACAGTAGTCTGAATACTCACTTTGTTGACTTCTGTCCATTTCTAAACTAGCTTTAAAAAGTATCTGGAGCAAAAACAAGTCGCTTAGCAACCCATTCCTGCCAAGGACTGCCAGAGAATGGGTCCGTGATTAACAATTAGGTACAACTGAGGTTAAAAATGCAGGGCAGTCTGCAACATTGCTGACCTGACAGCTGGAATATTTCAATGTTATGATGCTGGGATTTATGATGGTGATAAGTAAATTTATACCAGTTGTAGTTTTGACCTCATGAACATGAGGATTCAAGACCTTGATGTTAGGAAATTGGACTGAAGTCTTCTTTCTTTACCGATATATTACAAAAAAATTATTAAATAACCATGGGATGAGTAATGCAGGCATGATCTATGTTTTACATATTTATTTTTGTTTTCTTCCTCGAGGCTCTGGACCTTCCCCATGCCATACGACTTTCCAAACAAACAGAAATAGATCTGCATGGGGGAATGGAAAACACGGTCTAGCTATAGAGCAGAAATGTGGAGGGAAGGTGGGTTCCTGGTTTTGGTGACGTAGCTGAGTTTTGATGCATTGTTCCTCCAAGCAAGGTAACAACAAATGCCACGTAATCTTGATGAATATATTTTTCTGAGCCCTTTTTTGGCAACTTAATAATTTTCACAAGTCCTTGGTGGTGTTTTTGGTTTCTGGATGAAGAGATCTTTGGCAGCTTTTTCTCCTTTCACAGAGTAGAAAGGGAGGTGGCTCAGTTGTGATTTCATTTACCCCAATAAATGTCCCAGTACTTATCATTTCTGCAGGAACATACAGTGAGACTATCAGTCATTAAAATGGCACTCCATCTCTTAGATGTTTTTATAATTCTGGCAGTGAAATCAAGCTTATTTTGCCAAGTCATTTACTTTCATTGTCTAATAAATTTCTAAAGGCTCATGCCCGTTTGCTTCTTTGTTTAATTAACCCTTCTTTTCAGCCTTATCCCATCCCAGTCGTTATCCAAACTTGTGAAATAAAGAATGGCTGACAGTGCCTCTTCAGATTCAGGGGGAGCACTGAATTCCAGGAGCCCTGACTGGAGGTGATTTATATTCCTAAGGACTAATCTTCCATCACTGTCCAAAGCTGACAATGTTGTGGGCAAGTGGGCAGCTCTTTCGCTTCTCTCCCTTGATATTTTTTTTTTCCCCCCCCCTGCTTCCACTGAATAGGCTTATTCCCTGCCAACATAAAAGGTACATATTTATTTTTAAAAGGTTCCTTTCAGGCTGATATTACTCATCACCTTACTCACCTGCCACCACTAGTCTGGCAGTAAAATAATCTTAATGCCCCTTTCCATGTGAGTAAGAGTATGCCTTAGGAGTGCTTTCCTTTCTTGGTTGTGATCATTAAACATACTTTACCATTGTTGGCTCTTCATGGCTTCAGACTAAGTGGTTAAATCAATGCTTAAGACTTTGCAGATGCTTTTAGGTGTCATTAAGGATCATTAATACACAGAACAATGCCACACAACAAAGGCTTTGGGGCTAGGAAATTAAATCCATCAGCTGTGGTAGAGATTCAAGGTAACTTCAGGTCAACAAAAATCAGTTACTGGGACTGGATTTGGTCAAAGATTCCTTGTTAGTATGCTGAGAGAGTGTAGGTTGGGGATGGAAGAATGCAAATCTGAGCAGCTTTGGGGTTCCTCCCATCCTTGTATTGCAGTGTTGATTTGGAGCTGCTTTTGAATCCTGTAGCTCTTGCAGTCACTCCAATATCTCCTGACTACAGAAAGGCTATGCCGAAACTTGATAGCTTGGACTACATTTGTATAAATTGAATTAATATCCCATTTCAGGCTATCTACTGCCTGCTTCCACGGGCCAAAGATTTTTCCTTCCTTCCTGGCTTCTTGGTTAATGTCTTAATTTCTGCCTTCTGAGGCTTTTCCTGGATTCACTTGTTTGTTTGCCACCAGAGACTGATTTCTACACCCCCCTACCCGAGGCAGATGGTTGCATGGGGAGTCCTTGTGCCTGCTCACAGTGGTAGCGATACACTAGGGCAGTTCTGCTGCCAGATCGAGTTGTCGGTGACCACTGCTCACTGCCTTGTGACCATGCATGGCACCCAGTTGTGGACTTACCCTCCTAGGATGAGACAGGAGTTTTAACCCAACAAAATCCCCCTTTATTGGAAAGAAATTGGATGCTGCTGCTGCCTGCTGTGTTTCTGTGTTTCCTGCTTGCTTTCAGTGGTACATCACAGCTTATTAAAGCTTTCCACCTTCTGCAGTACAGGCCCAGTTTTTTGTTGGGCAAAAGCACTTTGTGGCTTGCAATGTGAGCTGTCTGGGGTTGCTTGATATGGGATATCTGCTGCCTGCTTACCTGTGGCTATAGGATGCCTGCTCAGTAGCCAGTGTGAGCTCTTTGCCTTTCTTGCCTTGTACTGAAAGGCCTGAGAGCGTCAGGGCTGGGGGGTGGTCGCAGGGAGCAGGAGCGTTCCCTGGGGTCTGTGGTGGCTCAGCAAGGAGGGAAGACTGTCTGCACAACAAATTGTCTGTCTCCTCTTTATTTACTTAAAGAACATTTCTCCACCATGGGAAGTTCAAAAGATTATTGTACGTGCTGGTTTCTGATACTGAACAAGCTGGAAATGCTAGTGGTTTTGTTAATGTTGCTCCTGGCTCTCATGGCATTCACTTTGGAAGAATAAAAATGGTTTTAATGTGCTTGACATGGGAGCTTTGATTTGAAATGAATACTGTCAGCCATATTAAAAAGATGATAAATTACATGGAAAAAACGCGTGTTCGTTTCTAGTAGCAGCACTAGGGCTATGCCACAGATGGAGGAAAGGCAGAACTGTTCACCGTGGAGGGGTTTGCCCTTCCTGGCCCTTGCCGTGCTGTGCTGCCCCGCCCGCTGCACGTGTTGTCCCAGGGCTGCCTTTTGCTGGCGGGGAAACGAGGTCCCAGCTCCCGTGGCGGTGGCGCCCGTGTCCGCGGGGCGGCAGCATGGCTGGTGGCAGGGCTTGCCTCCTTATCCCCTGTGGCCTTTTCCCAGGCTCCCTGCTGTGCCATGGGGGTTCCCCAGGCACCCTCAGCATGCAGGCGCCCTGGGCGTTGCCACCTCGGGTTTGGGTTTGGACCGCTGTTGGTGGAAGCCAAGCCGTGCCTCCTGGCAGGGGGGTGCTGCAGGGGGGTGCCTGGAGAGGGCTGCACCAGGGCTACTGGCTGCTCCCCTGGAGTCCTGCTTTTTGGGCTGTTTTTGCCTGTTGCCAGTTGCTTTATGTCCTCGTTAAAAGCAGTGGGAATTCATGGATAAAAGGGAAGATTGAAAATGCAACCCAGAGTAAGCTCTAATAGATTTGTAGATGAAAACCAACTTGACATATATCTGTATTCAAGATTTATAATCTAATCATTCCTTCACTTGCACAGCAGGGACTGAAACAGCATGTAGTTATTTACATATAGGGAACATTAAACAGCCACCTCTTTAAACCATATGTGAACATAAAATCCAACAACCACTGCTGAGTAATGAGTATCTGTGAACGATGAGAATGAAAATAAAGCAGAAACAAACATAACGAAAAGGTATTATTGCAAGAAGTAGCTGTGACAGCAGCATATTATATCCCTATACTGAAGTGAAAACGTGACCCTGTAAATCTCTGCCCTCTTGCCTCATGAATTAACACCGTACACGTGGAACATGTGCAGACAGTTTGCTTTGGTTTTTGTTTGCTCTCTGGTTGTAGTGAGCTGCTGAGGGCTTTGCAGTGCTTCACTGCTTTGCCATCAGGAGTGAGAGGATGGCACACCACATCAGTCCAAGTTTCTTTAGATTTATTGTCATTGCTCCTTTGGGGCAGTTGTGATCCCTCAGAAACCTGGAACCTTTTTTTTCTAAACTACCAGTGGCTAACTTTGGTGCTGGCTTGGTTGCTCACTGTACTAACCTCCCAGCCAGTCCTTTAATATGCAGTACCATGTAGCTGGCTCCCAAAACAGCTCTGGCCCTGCAGGGATTAGGATTAATTTGCCCAGGTGCTGAGACACTCCTGTGATGGTGATACCTGGGCTGTGGTGCTGCCTGCAGAGCTGACCTGAGCACCTTGGCTTTGCCACAGCTACTGTTGGTACTTGTCAACTCCTGTGGCTGTTGCTAGGCTGCTGCACTGTAAGGGCATGTGCTTGGGATGTTTTAGTTTTGAGATTGGCAAAGAGGTTAGGGGCTGTTAGTGGTTTCTCCATCCTCTTTTGGGAGAAAAATCTATGGAGGGGCATCCTCTTTGGAGAAATCACTGGGCTCTCTGTATAAGATGAAGTAAATACATGTAGAGGCTTTCACTAAAATACTATGTTTTTATGCTTGCTTTCCATTGGTTGCTTAGTTTCTTGAAATATGGAGCCTACTCTCCCGTTCTTTTCCGTTTCTAATGCTAATTCCTTACAAGAACATGAAACTAGTTCCCTGATAAATTCTAGGCGTCCCTAAATGGGTGCAGCTGCATCCTGCAGAAGCCATGCTTGTCCCATAGGCATGTTTTGATGGTAGGTCCAGCTCCTGGGGTCTTGGCACGCAGCTGAGATACAGAGAGCTGTCAGTTACGAGGGATGTATTCCCTCCTGTTAATGTACATCTGAATCTCCTCATTGCTGGAGTCTTCTGTGGTGCTGGTGGTGGTGAGCAAGAGAAGAGGACCTTCTGTTGGGTTTTGATATTAAAAGAGAAACTATTTTCTGTGATACAGGGTGATAAGACAGTGAGTTTCTTTCATAAAAAAACACCCTTTCCTACTATAAAAACACTGATTCTAGGGTATTTTAACAAAGTACTGTCTTTTGCATTGCTCTCATCTTTTAACCCTCTGCATTCCCATGCCCTGAATGGGGGGGTGGTGATGAAAAACGTGGGTGGCAGTAGACTTAAGAAATTTTTTGTTCTTAAATCTCCACTATTTTTACATAGGATTTTAGAAATCTCAACTATATTTTAATTTGGTTTGTCAAAGTATAATTACCACAAATGAGGTAAGAAGCTAATTTAAACACAGCAAGTGTAGTGGAGAATCCAATTTTCAGGAATCAGTGGAAATGTAATTGGAGTCATTAAGTGCTGACTTCGGTAATTAAGAGTTGGGTTTTGACGTTTCAGGCTTGTGTCGCTAATCGTCTGGAGAGGGTGGGAGAATACTGTGTTTGGTGTGAAAATGGTCGCTCCTCAGACCTGTGTGGCCAATGGCATGGACACTAATGGGAGGCTTGGGCAAAACTGAGGCGTTCAAGATCCGCTCGCTCCGGTCCTGAGCTCCTTGTCTCTCCATGTCTGCTGCTGCACACAGCAGGGAGCATATGGGAGCGCGTTTTGGGGCGACCCTGTGTGCTGGAGCCTGCGCTTCCCATTGTGTGGGAGGTGCTGTTGCTTCTGCTGGGCAACTCCTCGTGCTGGGGCACAGAGAAGCTCCTGGGGGCTGTGCCACGTGCCAGGGCACCCTTGGGGTGAAAAAAGCTGTCTGTGGCCGGGCAGGCATGGGCTTCAGCTGCTGCACGTCTGGTCTCAGCCAAAGAGGGCAATTTGGCTGCCCCTGGGTCTTCTCTGGTCCAGAGGAGCTGCTGGTGTGGGAGCTGGAGTAGTGCAGGAGCTTCTCTGTCTCAAAACGGGGCCTGGCCATGCTCAGACGAGGTTTTGGTAGTGTGGCGAATGGCTGCCAAGAGGCATGGCATCACTGAGGGGTGATGCTGTGTGGTGGTGTGTCATGGAATTCAGAGCAAAAGCAACACCTTTATGCTGATACTCAGGAGAAGTTTTTTTTCCTCTAAGCCAGAGATGGATGCCCAACTCCTTAACCTACCTTGCTTTCAAACTTTGATCTTGGATTGCAGGTCCATCTTGATAAAATAACTGGATCTCTCTGCAGATTTAAAGTGCTGTTGAAGTTATTCATGAGAGGAACTAGTGGTAGGAGGACATCCTTGTCACTCTTTGTTCTCAAAATTAGCTCTAAGAAGTCAGGATGTTATGCATTTTTAATTCCTGCAGTTCAACCAAGATGCTCAGCATGCTTTTGTTATGATAATGGAGAAACCATAAAAAAACCCTAACATGCTGATAGTTATCCTCATATAAAACAAGCCTTATGTTTACTTTCCTATTAAAAATGCTAATTTTCCAGAGCAATGGCGTTTATAAGGCTTTTTTGTTTTGTTTTTGTTTTTGTTTTGTTTTCTAGAACCCCAGATAATGCTGCTGTTTAGGCCTCCAGCATGGAAGCTGATGCGATAGTTTTCATGCTTTTGAGCTATTACACCCACAAACAAATCCATCAGTGGCTGAGAGCTCTTGCTCTGTGTTTGAGTTTGTAATTATCTTACGGCCCAGAGGAAGCCAGAGCTCAGCTATGAAGCTGCTTAAAATGTGTTTTTAAAACTTTTGCCATTCTTATATTTTAGATGTATGAAAAACCACCGTCAGTTTAAACATTTGTTTTAATCAGAAATCCCCTTTTTGTGGTTGTGTTTTTCACAGTGCCTTGCAAAATTGCATTTCCCTTGTCTTTCCAGGGGTCCTGACCTTTAGAGTTGAGCGGGTGGTTTCTTGTGCTCGTGTCCCCATTTGTGGTAGATGTTGGGTATTCTCTGAAAAGCATAGAATGCTCTTTGGAGTTGGACAGCCAGCTATGGGCAGCCTGAGGGATGGCTCACAGGAGCAGCCTCTGTCATCCAGCCACGTTCTGGAGAAATAATCTTCTTGTCCCTCCCCTTTCCCTTTGCAGCCGCGTGGTTTTCTGGATAGCACACTCGGAATACCTGGCAGTGGCTGAACGAGGTGTGACAAAAGTCAGAGTAGCACTTTAAATAGCTGGAACAGGTTGGAGAAATCATGCCAAGCTTTACTGACCAGACTGGCTAGAAAGGACTGTCTCTTCACTGCCTGGTCTTCCAGCAGATGTTGTGTGTAGTGACAGGGGGTTTCCAGGCTGGGGGCAGGCTGGGCTTTCCATAGCTGGGCTTTTGTTGCCCTCCTCTCTGAGGCACTGGGCACCCAGCTAAGCTCCTCCTTGCAGCTGCAGATTAGGGGAGTAATGAGGATATGCTTTGCTTTAGGCATAATTTCTTTCCTGTTACTTTTCCCTTCTCCATTTCCTTTTTGTTTTATTTCTTTAGACAGCCTGTGTTGCTGCCTAATTGGATTACTAGGTCACTTACTGTCTGACTGTGGGCCGTACAGGACTGGGACTGGTCCCTGAGGCTCAGCAGTTTTGGGGACTGATGTAGGCTGACAGCTTGCTAAGCTGCTATAGTCCCATGAAGCCTCAGCAGAAAATGCCATTTCCCATTGAGCCCTACAATGACCACATACTATAGCAGATCCATTCCTTCACTTCACCTGCCTTCTTAGCTTTAGGGAGGAAAAATTTACAAATCTTTGTTTTAGAGTGTGCCGTGCATAGCCTCCAAGTAGGACTGTCCATCTGGGAAACGCATCTAAATGTAAAACCTGGCATGCAGTTCAGATGTTTGCATATTAGAGATGAACAGCTCTTACTTAAAAAGTGTGCTCTGTATCTTAAACAAAATACCTCCTCCAGTTTCCATGGTAAGCTCTCCTTCATAATTGAATAACAGTCAGAAATGGTTATGTAAAAGAGAAGCAAAACCTCGCAGGGTGGCTGAAGGCTGCCCGTGTCTCAGCAGTGTGTTTGCCTTGGTGCAGGGAGCATGCGGGCACCTGACGGCGAGGCTTGACCCGGGGCGCAGCCGCTTGGTGCGTCCGCCCTGCACCCGCCAGCGCCAGAGCCCAGCTCCCCCGAGGGGCTCCTCCTGTTTGTCCCAGAGCTGCCCCACCGCTCGTCTCCACGTCCTTCTGCTAAGGAGAAGCCAACGGGAGGAACCGTGAAGGCCAGAATCTGTTAATGGGACTGCACAGAGGAAAACTTGGACCTTCTGCTTTCAAGGTACCTCTCTGCAGATAGGACTGTCAAGCTCTGTCTTTCTGGAGCTGCTATATTCAGCTAGAAGCTGTTGGACCTTTAAAAAAGAAAAGATCTCGCCAAGGTGAGTACAAATACTATTTCAGACCGTGTTTTTAAAACTTCCTTTTTTTTTTTTTTCTCTTTTTTTTTCTCTTTCTTTCTTCACTGATTGAGGTATGCTCAAGAAAACAAAAATGAAAAAAAAAAAAAAAGAAAAAGATAAAGCTTTGCTGCTTCTGGAACAAGAACTTCTGTGCTGTTCCGCCTCTTATATTTATACAGTTTAAGTCTTTGGGTATCTATGGTGTTGTCACATTGTGTCCTGTCCTGCCCC
>NW_008633551.1:88973-90383 GCF_000691845.1 Merops nubicus | reverse complement strand
CGCCCCATTTCTGTGCTTCTTTAATTATGAGGATTTGAGTCTCGATTATGTAAAATTTGTCACAGGGAATCAGCAGCTGTTAAAAAACCCAAGGAAACAAACAAACAAACAAACTCTTCAAAAACCCCAGGTGTGAAGTGGTCCTCAAGGTTTTGATGCCCGAGGCTTGGCAACGCTGTATTCCTATTCCCGCTGGTGGACCTCCTTGCAAGGAGGGTTTTTTCCCTCACAGGCAAGAGGGTGCTCAGGTGCCTGCTGAGGGATGTTCTGCCTGTACCTACTCTCCTGCCTGGTGTGTGTCCCTTTCAGTGGTGATCCCAAACACATGCTGTGGATATCCCAGCTGGAGGCAGAGATCCCAAGGGATGGCTGTAGGCTGGGAGGACGGGGCAGAGCTGCCGGGTGCATGGCACACAACCAGCCGCGTGCGCAGCGCTTTTGGGTCTGCTGCTCTGACCTCGTCTGTCACCACGTGGGGTGCTGGTCCTCCAAAGCCCTGCCTGTGGGCTGTGTGGTGGCAGGGGTGGCTGCCACGCTGGGTGCTCGTCACCACCAGCAGCGCTAGCGCTGCACGTGCAGGCGAGTGATGCTGGAGCGCGCCCCGCGTCCGCGCGCCCTTCACGCCGCCCTGACAGCCTGTCCAGGGAAGTTATGTCACCTGGGGAAGACCGCGTGTGACAGATGACTTGTGGATGTTGTTCTGCTGCTTCTTCCTCCCGGTAGCACCACTGCTCCTCCAGCCCTGTGCTCTTGGCGCTTGCCGACTGCCGCACATATGGCGTGTGAAATTAGCCGGCGCGTGGCGGCCCGCGTGGCACGGGCGGCGGGGCAGACCCGGCGCCGAGTGTTCCCCTCTCCCCCTGGGCAGGAGGGTGAGGGCTTTTGTTCTTTTGTTCCTCTGAGTTCGTATGGCAAAGCGTGTTGGCACTGAGCCTGCTGCCCGTGCACAGAGGGGAGAGGAGGGGCTGCAGGGGAGCTGACAGCGAAGCTGATGTCTTGCCTTGCTGCATCCGGGGAGCGAGGTGTGCTGGGGCGTCCTGCTTCCCGCTTCGGCAGCGGGTGCCGATAGCTCCTGTGCTGGCGGGTTGGAGCCCAAGCACCCTGTTGGGGAGCCCGTGATGCCGGTGTCATGGCTGTGCAGCGTGCCTTTGTGCCTTGGCCTGGTGCTGAGCTTGCCCTCTGACAGAGGATTTGGAATTTTCCCATGGTTGTCAGTGGCCCCCATGCCCGTTCAGGTATGTGTGCTTGGGCTTGTGCCTGCACTCTGGTAAGGCAAAGGTGGGTCTTGATGGTCTCCACTTTTTAAGGTGGCTGGTCCCTACATGCGGGTCAGGGGCTGGGTGGGGAGGGAGGTGCGAAGCAGGAGGTTTGCAGCCTTGGAGCTGCCACATAACCCTCACTCACTTCTTC
>NW_008633551.1:63166-88942 GCF_000691845.1 Merops nubicus | reverse complement strand
GGGAAAGAGACAGGGAAGGTGGGGAAAAAGGATGGTTGGCATTGCCTCCATCCATCTTGTGGTCATTGTGGTACCCCCCCAGTGCTGCATGCCCCCAGGGCACCAGCCCTGCCAGCCTCCCCCTCACAACAGAGAGGGGCACTGAGGCTGTCTGGGGGCTCTGGAGGATGTCCCTGTGTCAGCTCCCGCCTGTGGTATTTTCTGTGCAGCTGGAAAGTGTGGAGTCCTCATTTATCTCTGATGAAAGCTGAAGTGATGCTGAAAAGGGAGGATCCTTGAGGATACTCCTGTCCCTGGATGTGTATAAGGGTCTGTTTTCTCCCCTCCTTCTCATTTTCCCTTGGGGTTTTGCTAACTGCGAAGCTGCTAATGTAAAACGAAGGCATGGAAATTTCATATTGTAGCAATTAATCAGCCCTCCCTAATACTTTCCAGTTGTAAACTGCCAGCACTAGCAGATGCGTGCTGCTGCAGCCCAGCAGCTGATCAGGAGCCAACGGTGGGTTATGTTTGGTTGGTTACCACGTCCTAGGAAGCTACAGCATACCCCTACCCAAGTATAGCACTCTGATTAGCTTAACAGAAAGTTTCCAGTTATTAGTTAAACAGGTTTTTACTAATGCATTGGGATTTTTTTTCCCCCCTCCGCTGTACTTAAGTGAAACTAAAATAGAGAAGGTGTTATATTGTCATGGGACAGCCAGTGCAAGCTTCTAGGGTTTGGCTCGGTCTCTGCAATGCATGAGAGCTGGTCAGTAAATTCCTGTTTGATTTTGGTAGGCGTAGGATTATTTCTGCTGCGGGCCATATGCACACAGATCTCCTTGTCAAGGATTTAGGAAAAAAAGAGGTATTTTTCATCTAACAAAGTCTTGTCGCACAAAAGCGGGATTTCTTGCCCTCTGGCATACCCAGGTCGGAGACCTGCGAGTAGCCGAGGTCAGGATTTGGGGAGGGACACCACACACACGTGTCGGTTCAGGCTGCACCCTGCTGATGTGACTTGTGGCGTGCAATCTGTACCCAGTGGTGCTGTCCCACCTGCCCCGCGCCCGCCGGATCTGCCTGGCTGGTGCGTTTTGATTAACACGTTGCAGGGAGGGGAAAAGAAAGAAGAAACTAAGCGCATTTCCTATCTTAGATTTTTAGGAGACACTCAAGGGAGTACACTTGGATGAGTAAGGGCAAAGGCGAATTGCAAAAAGCACTTACTAAACTTGTCTGGGGATTTCAGCCCTGTAGTTTGTAGCGTGAAAGCTGGGCTTATATTTAAGGAACAGCAATAAAAGCCGACAAGTCTTAAAGACCCAGATTAATTTAGAAACCCTGCAGTGGGGGGAGGAGGGGTGGAAGGAAGCGCGGCAGCTCAGACTGACCTTTCTGCCAGCTCCGTCGCTCTTCCAGAAGCGCCTGCGGTGTCCGAGGTGCGGTGGATGTGCAGGGCCCGTGCTCCCCAGATGGCCCTGGACCCCCGTGCGCGGGGCCCCGTGGCTGGTGCGGCGCCAGGCGCGTCCGTCAGCCTGGCTGATTGGCATGGGGCGGCACCGCTGGAGTGGCGGTGCCAGGGTCTGTCCCGAAAGCGCCCAGCAAGGTGCAGAGGCTCTTCCGCAACACGTGGCAGCGCTTGTGTGCCCCTCGGAGAAGCCGGCTCGCAGTTATACCTGCCGTCTGATGCGGATCAGTGGCTGGTATGAAGGATTTAATTATCCTGATGACCCAAAGTAACAAAAGAAACAGGCCTATTCATGTTGAGCCCTGATGCTGAGCATGGTTACTTTGCTTCCCTCTTTCCTTCTCCTCCCTCCTCCCCAACATAAAGCTACAAAGCGAAAGATGACACCCAAATTCCTCTTTCCCAAGCTGCTATATACAATTGTTTCTATGATCATTGTTTATATATACCTAAGGCAGATTAAAGTGCCTTTTAACATCGGAGAACTTGTCAGGAGACTGCGTGAGCCTTTGTATGTATCTCACTGAAAATATTTCAGACCTCCTGGTACCTTCCATTCTCCTTCTCTAATCCTACATTTGTGCAGCTGTACCATCTGTGTCATCCCCACAAGCTTTCTGCTGCTCTAGGAAATTTTTAACCATTTTTGCAGTCTAGTAAAGCTACAGGGAGATTCCCTCCCAATGCTCGTTAACAAAAAAGTTATACAATGTGATACAAGTATATGTTCATATACAAATATCACATGTGCATAGATGTTGTAAATTATACTGGCATCTTATCAGTTTAGGAAGTTACTAGATTGCTTTTGTGCCAGTGTTTTAACCTGTGTACAATGGGAGCATTTACTGACAAATTTCTTGAAGTCTTTCTCCTGCATTTCAGTTGATCATGATTTAAGTTAAAAAAAAAGCTTTCTTTAGGAGCATGTCAGAGAAATCTTGTTTTGAAAAGCTGTTTGGTTTCTTAGGAGCATGTGCACATATGTTTTTCGCTTTATAGTCTTACGTTTCAATGGTATTTAAGCCCCATTTTTCAGAATGGAGTTATTAGAAGCATTAGCCTCTTTAACAGTACCTAAAATGAACAAAACCATTTCTTAAGCTGCTGCATGTGTGTACCCACGTGGACAGCATGGTCCTTAGGGGTCTGAGTAGCATCTTTGGATCATGGCAGAACTTTGGGAGCATCCTACTCTTGCTTGTGCTTCGGCTCCAAATGGTGCAGGTGACTCGGCTGGAGTTCACACAGCAGAACACACTGTGGGTATGGAGAATTGCCAATTTTTTGTGACTGGCTAAGGAAAACACCACATATAAAGCAGTCCCATTCGAAGAGGTTTTTGGGAGGCAGCTGGGAGAGTACAAAACCTTATGTTTGGTGTTATGGTTGATAAGGGTTTGAAGGCAGCTGCAGTTTGAGCTCTGGGTAGTTCAGCAAGGTCCTTATTTTTGCTTGCCCAAATACAAAACCAGAGACCTGCAAAACCTGCCCAGGACTGCGGCGAAGGTGCCCCTGGAAGTCCATCTGTCACCAGTGGCAGAGGTTCCTACTGTGGCAGAAGGTCATTCTACTCTTAGCATCGCTCCTACAGATGACAGCAGTAGTAATCTTTCAGTGTGTTTGCTCTATGAATTTAACTTAGTTTATGTTTTCTGCAGTGTTTAAATATCTGATCAGTTTGAACGTTTTTATTCATATGTGAAAATGGAGGAAAAAGAGCACACAAATCCAGCTTTAACACCAGGTTGTATTTGGAGTAGTATCTCTTACCAGTGAGTTACGCTGAAGTTTGGATCAGTCTCGGTAGGCACTGTTCATTTGACTGTGAGGCCTAAGTAAGATCATTGTATAAGCCTCTCTTCAACAATTAAATATTCTAATTAAATATTTTCTGTTCTCAGTTGTAAGGGAGATACTATTTTAATTACAGAATCTTTCTTCCGCCACGCTAAGTGCTCAGCTACCAAGAAGAGTATGGTGGTTTCCTAACGGGATCTGTTTGCATTCTTATAATCTCAGTTTTGTTCAGGGCAAAGCTGACCGGAAGATACATCAGTAAGGTACAAATTATACAACCTTTTCCAGTTTGCATCATCCAAAGCTGGTGCTTTTGAACATTAGCAGGCAAGTTCCCATTCTTCACTGTTCATGGAGAAAATGGAAAATGGTTTATAATCCTCTCCTCCTCCCTGTGTCCGTCCTTTGCCATCTTTGCCCTGTTAACTTTCAGAAAACATTTATTGAGCTGAAAGCTTGGGATTTGGGTAGAAAAACTGTAATGGTCTTTTGTAAAATACTTAAGACTATCCAGATATTTAACAGGTTGATAGGAACTGAGGCTCCAGTAATTTTGAAAATAAGAAGATATCCATCTGTACAACTCCTAGAAAACTGCTCCTAAAAACTGATCTGTCAGTTATTTGTGGGGTTTTGAGCACCTGGAATGATTTCCTGATCTTGCAGGAGACTTAGTGTGCAATTGAGGTCTAACTGCTTCATTCCTATCTGCCTCATTTACTCCCTTGTGTAAAAGACAAATAATTTTGATACAAGAGAGCTGTATGAACAAATGCTTATGATTCAGTAGTGGCATGCCCTGTTTAAGGTGCTGTTTAAATATAGTTAATCCTGCCTTGGGGGCAGCAGGATGCCTTGTATAACCTTTTGAAATTTCTTTCAAGCTTGTGATCTAGGCTCCGTTGGCTCAGAACAACCAGGCGTGTTTCACGTAGGAGTTCGGTTGAGTCTTTATGGAAGCTGTAACCATGTTTCTCTATAGCATGGCATTTCATTTGGTTTCTGTCATTACCCTGGTTAGTCATCTCTCCTCTTAATTTTTCCTCCTTTCCTAATTTGCAAACCACATTCTGCTTGGTGGATGGTGTGTATCGTTATGAGATTTGCCCTAGCAACCAGATAGATTTCCAAAAATAGTTTATCCCATTGTTGCAGAGCATCTCTGAACCTCAAGATGTTGTACTGCAGTCTGTCTGAGCAGTTAAAGGCTGTCATTTTGTTTCTAATGGCCAGACAAAAATAAACCATGCCGTGAGTGGACTTGACTTTGTGCACAGGGTAATGCTATTTGAGACATGAGAGAAATTCCTGCAGTGTTTACGTGCTGAAGAAAAATGCCTTTGAAGCCAAAGTATTTCTTCTGTGTATCCATGTGTATGATTTTGTTTACAGCTTGTTATCTGAACAGTCATCTGCTCAGTGAGCACCTGATCTTGAAAGACGTATAGGGCCTGGGTTGGCCATGCCAGGTTTGAAGTTATCTACTTAAGTGGCTGCTCTTGGACCTTTTGCCCCTGGTACCTGGAGCAGCCTGGCAGCACGCTGCCCAGGCTGAGGAGCAGGGTGGCCGATTAATGGGGTCTTTCTGGGAACACGAGTAGTTAAGTCTCTGCTGCTGTTTATTTTTGCGCTCATCAACGCAGGAAGCATTTTAAGATACGTTCGGAGTGTGGCTATTTTCTCTTCTGCGTCTCCCCACTCTAAGAAGATTCCAGTATTTGGGATATCATTGCATTTCCATAGCACTGCAGGAGCATGGGAATTTATAGAGATGTGTTCAGCTGCTGAGGGTGTTCTGCTGTGGCAATGCTTTTCGCAATGATTATCTTTTCATTGCGTTTGGAGGGCATGCTGCAGTCTGGCGTGCTGTTGTTATATTCTCCTTTCCTGCTTATCAGCTTTAGTTCTCCAAATCCTTTCCTCTAGCCATCTCCTTTTTTGCTATATTTAAAACTATCCCTTACAGCTTGTGTGTTTTAAAAAAAATCCTTCCCTAGATGTTTTTTCTCTTAATGCAAACTCAGAATGAGCAATTTTAAATAGTTTGACACCACTCCTGCATTTATGCATAACTTTTAATTGCAGTTGCATTGAAAATGTAAATTCTTGCCTATAAAACTTGAAGAAATCAAAAATGTTCTCACTATGCTTGGGTTTAAAACTGGATTTGAATCAGAGAGGGAGTAAAGAAGCTGCTCTAGACTTGAATGATGGGCATTGGCTTGGCAGTGATCAGGGAGCTCAGCTGCAAAGTGAGAGCCCGGGTTCAGGTTCCTGCTCTTCTGAAAATACGTCTGATCCTACCAGGTGAAAGGCCACAGGATGGATGGGTCTTCTGGGATTTGTTTTCTCTGTTGAGAAGAAACTTTCATCCCTTGGCTGAAGGACTTTTAATATAAAAAATATTTTTGTAGCTCTTTTTTTCCAGTATCATTTTTGACAGTCACCTTCTTCTGATGCCAGCTAGTTTGCCTGGAGGGGTGGAGGTGCACAGCAGCTTGAGCCTGCAGGTGTGGCTCAGTCTGTAAGCAAAAAAGCTGAATTGGTGAGAGTTTGATGGAAGAACCCATTGCAACATGGATTTCAGAGGGGCGGGGAGGAAAAAGCAGTCGTGGAATATCCTGTGCTGGAACACCACGTGTGAGGTTTTTTGTGCAGTCACAGAGCATGTTTACTCTACAAATTTCCCCAGCGCTGTTTCTGGGGAGCAGCCATGTTTTGGAGGGATGGTTTCTCTTGCCTGGGCTTGCTTCTGAGCTAAGGGAAATAGCTTGCAAAGTAACCTGGCTGTTTAAACAGCTTTGCCCTCATCTTGAATGAGAAGAAGAGGTGCATTCAATAAAAAAATAAAATAAGGGAAGACGAGCTAGATACCAGCTTCTATTTAGTAACCTATGAACCAGTATTCTACTAAATCCATTTTTTATTGTACCCATATGGGGTTTTTTTATGATAGACTTTGCTGAGGAGTCAGCTGGTTTTCTGAACGTTTTGCTAAGAGGCCTCTTTGGCTTTATCTGATGTGAATTGTGAACATGAATTTCATGGTGGAAAAGGATGTCAGTGAGAAATGACATTACGGGCTTGGACCGAAGCCAAGTGATGTCCACGGAAAATTCTTAAACTTGTGTTGGTGGGCTCTCTATTGTGTGCACAATGGCTTAATTTGCTTCACCTTGACCACTGTAAATAGATTTTAGATAAAACAAAGAATGATGAGTTTATGCTTGTTTTTTAATTCATTGCAATAGGTCTGGATCAGAAGAGCATCTGTTGTTAGGAAGTGAGGAAGTGATACAAGTGTGTAGTACCTGGGGGCTTTGCTTCTGATTTGATCAAGCTGTACCATGCAAACTTTTTTTACTCCTGTCTTTGGAGATCTAAAATGTTCCTTTATTACCATATGCTTATTTATTTGTCTATATCCTTTTATAATACAGCTGTGACCTGTTTAAAAAAAAAAAAAAAAACATCCCAAAAAAACCCTCCCAACTCCCTCCCCTCTCCCACCCCCCAACCAACACAAACCAACCCTAAACCCAGAAGGGACTTATAGCAATGGCAGGTAATTCAGTTTGAATGTTTGGTGACATTCAAGATGTAGCTTCTCAGGGGCCAGAAGTTATGTAGATTGTTAGTATAGAAGATGGATGACTGCTCAGATTAAAGTGAGATGCCAGACATTGATTTCCTTGTATACATGAGGGAGAAGAGACTATCAGACGTAATATTTACACTGAATTACATGGAGAGGTTTTTTTTCATTATTTGTATTCTCTAGAGTATTCTATATTCTCTAGCGTATTCTTGCCATATGTGTTTAGTTTCCAGGAGTTTATATACATTGTCTGGCTTTCATTCCAAACAATATAACATTTATTACTAGCTTCATGAGTTTTTGTTTCATGGGGGAAAAATCTGTCCTGAAAAAGCTGCCTGTAACTTTGAGTTCTGCTCTGGCACCGTACCATATGCAGTGTGTACCATCTGCGTCAGAGAGGAGGATTAAAAAAACTGTGTCTCAACCAAGTCACTCTGTCGTTGTCTTAAAGTCATTCACAGTCATCAGAATCTTTTTAAGGAGTGTTCCTGATGCTTTGCTGCTGGTTGGTCAGATAGCTTTTAACCCTTAACTGCACACCGTAGAGAGAAATGAAGGCTCATATTTTCAAAGTGGTGATGAGCACATCCCCGTTCTGGAAGTTGTTCTGGTGACAGGCATCTTTGATACCCGTCCCTTCCTGCCCCTCGTGGAAAGTCCCTGTGCCCTGCTACTTGGCAGCCAGTGCTGGAGGTGTGATTCAGCCCTGGGAAGAATCATTCTGGCTGGAAGAAACCTTTAAGGTCATCAGGTCCAATCCTTAACCCATCAATGCCAGGTCACCATTAAACTGTGTCCTTAAGTGCCACATCTACATGACTTTTAAATACCTCCAGGGATGGTGAATCTACCACTTCCCTGGGGAGCCTGTTCCAAAGCTTGACAACCCTTTTGGTGAACAAATTTTTCCTAATGTCCAGCCTAAACCTCACCTGCCACAACTAGAGGGCATTTACTTTTGTCCTATCATTTGTTACGTGGGAGGAGAGGCAAACCCCCACCTCACTACAGTCTTCTTTCAGATAGCTGTAGAAAGTTGCAAGGTCTCCCCTGAATCTCCTTTTCTCTAGGCTAAACCACCCTGGTTCCCTCACGTGCTCCTTGTAAGACTTCTTAAGGTTCTCTAGGGCCTTCACCAGCTTTGTTGCCCTTCTTTGGATGCGCTGCAGCACCTCAATGTCCTTGTACTGAGGGGTCCAAAATTAAACAAGGTATTAGAGGTGCAGCCTCACCAATGCCGAGTACAGGGGGAACAATCCCCTCCCTTGCTCTGCTGGCCACACTATTTCTGATACAAACTAGGATGCTGTTTGCCTTCTTGGCCACCTGGGCACACTGCTGGCTCTTATTCAGCCAGCTGTAGACCAACACCCCAAGGTCCTTTCCCGTTGGGCAGCTTTCCAGCCACTCCTCCTCATCTACAGAGCCAGGGCTGGGTTGTCCCCAAGGGGGTACTGTGGAGCTGCACCATCCCCACCCTTAGCACCACGCAGATGGGTCCTGGGCAAGGAAGGGAGGAGAGGGCAGCGGTGCCCAGGTCACTTTTGCGCAGAAACAGGGGCAAGGGAAAGGGGGTGTGGGCACCTGTATGTGAAGCAGCCGAAGAATTGCTAGATAACACTGGGGTGTGAGGGGATGGAGGTGGGCATCCTCTGCACTGGTGAGTTTGTGAGGTCCCCTCCCCAAGATGGGGAGAGAGTGCCAAAAATGAAGTGACAAAAAAAATGTTCTGGGGCATCACAGAAGGAAGCTGCTTGTTGAGAAATTGTTCTGCTCATGGCTTGTGTGCTTGCAGCTGTATGAGCGATGGATAGAAAGACTGTATTGGACATAATTAGAAATAAATAGAAAAACCACTGCAGTGCTGTAACATTATTTTCCATGCTCACCTTTTTTTTTTAATGATTTTTTAAATTACTTACGCTTGATTGTTGCAATTGATTGCAATTGTGAGAGCTAATTTCAGTGCATAAATTTTATAGTGGAAGCCTGCCAAGTGTTTGTGTAATGAAGGATAACAACTGCACAAAATTTAGCACAGGGTATGCTTGTCTTCCTTTTGCTACCAAATGTTGGTGACCGTTTCATGGGCTGATATATTTGTATATAGTCCATTTTCTCAAGGAATAAAATTCTACTAGAGTCCCCTGTGAAAACAGAAGAGCTATTTAGAGAACTGCGATGGATTTTAAAAACAAACTGAATTTAATGCTGATGATAAAGTGATCATTGTCTCAGTTTCAGGACAAATAGCAAAACCACTTGAGTTTACTTTTAACCTTTGCATGGTAGAACAGAGGGTAAATAATGTTGTTCCAACCTTAAGAAGCAAATCCAATAGGCTTAGCTGATGAAGTTAAAGACCATGTTTATGGGTATATAGATCTGGACACTTAGAAAAATGTCACGGCAGTTTCCCTGGCAGCCTGGTCCAATTTCCATGAATTTCAGTGTCAGGACTTGCAGGGAGAAGAGATTTAGTTGTCACAAGGTAAAAATCAAGGATTTATTTCCGAGCAAAATGTTAACTCAGGAATAAATTTTATTTCCACATCCATTTTTTCATATGTCCTGGATTCAAGATAGCTTAAGTTTGCGTCTGTTTTGTAGGGCTTTCCTCTTTTTCTAGGTGCATTTGTCCAAAGAGGAGAAAGAAGTTTGAAGAGCTAAAGAGGATGTGAAGCATGCAGGTGTGGTGTTAAACAGAGAATTTTTACATGGATTGAAAATTGATCCTAAAAAAACCCAAACCTAGCTCATCTAATAGATTAGGTTTGGTGCTCAATTTATTAGGTGAGCTCACTTGTAAGATAAGGCACCAGAACTAATTGGCACTCATGTCATCTTTCTTCCACAGGTTTTTGGTGTCTCCTCTCACTTGTTATTTATACTGTCATTCCAGTTGTGATTTGTCTCACATGCTTGTTTAAAAACAAGCTACGTTTTCAAGCTTCCATTATACAAACATTTGTCTTGGTTATCGATCCAGAGTTATTCACAGATGCATGTTTTGGCAAAGTCAGGGCCAAGAATGATGACAGGTGAAGGGTCCACCTTCCTTAGAAGATCAATGTGCTCTTTTGTGTTGGTTTTGGGCATGTTTTGTTCAGCTCTGTGCCACATGGGTTGTATTTGAGACAGCTTGTCCCTGCAAAAGTGTCTTTAAAAAGGATAGAACAATTTAAATATGTTAAAGAGAATTAATTAAAATGCCTGTCAATTGAAACTGAGTGAGAGTTTTTTTTTTTTTTTTTTTCAAAATAAAGCTTCAGCCTTGTGAAACATTTTGCATCAATTACAAAAGGAACTTCGGTACATTTTTCTAAAATGAGGAATAAGCCAACTGCATCTGCTGGGTGTGGGAGTGACATTTCAAAATCCCACTGGCAGTCACATTATCAAACTAAACATCATCTCTCTCTTACTAGTGCGAACTGAAGAGCTCCCTGCTTTCTAGGGGCAAAACTGACCCTTGGAAAACACTGGTAGGAGGCATGGACACTTTCAGGCCTGAAACAGATCATAGCCTGCAATTCTCTCCCAAGGTAAAATATGCTTTCTACATGAAAGTGGACTTCAGAGCTCCTTGTCATTAACTACATCTCAACTGGTGCCAAGAGGGGTTCCTGAATTTAGTTAGCTATGGCTGCTCGGTAACA
Source organism: Merops nubicus (assembly GCF_000691845.1). Taxonomy (NCBI): domain Eukaryota; kingdom Metazoa; phylum Chordata; class Aves; order Coraciiformes; family Meropidae; genus Merops; species Merops nubicus. The sequence continues at coordinate 78,429 of NW_008633551.1, read as the reverse complement.
ACACCTTTAATCTTCCTGGCACCAAAGAGACAGATGCAACACTCAGTACTGCTGTGATGCTGGTGGACCTGGTAGCCACAAGCTGGTCCTCCTGCACCTGTGGCTGTGTGCTGGGATGGGGCTAAGGGGCTCAGCCTCCAGCCCACATGCCCACCTCCGATTTGTGTACCACTAGCTGTGGCCAGCTCCAGTCTCTTCAGGAGACTGTCAAAATGGCTGTCAAACCCACCTCATTTAAATAGCACATTTACATAAATCAGCCCTCCTTACCCTTTCAAAGAGGAGTGAAGAAAGGTAAAGGCATGAAATATTTTCTGAGCAGTGGGGAGTTTCACTGTTGGTTTATGGTTATAAGTTTTTTTTCTGGTGATAAAATAATAATATGTTATACTGTAGAGCTGTACCGCAGTCTTAGCATAATTGCAATTATCTACTTATTTACATCACAATTTTCATTGGTAGATTACTAGGTGCATTGCAAAAGAAGACTTTAGATGTCATATCTGCATTAATGGGAATGAATTGTGATTTTTTTGAGAAGTGAAATGTCACAGCAAAGGTCACATTACGGCACTAAAGAAGAGCTGGAAAGATCTCTGCTCTGTATGCTGTCATGTGAGCAGTCAGTGCTGTTGCCAGTTCTAGTCTTTATTATTTTGCTTGCAAAAACATGACAGAGTCATAAAATTGTGTAGGTTAGAAGAGCTCTCTGGTCCCACCTCCCCCTCAGAAAGCATTTACAAGCATTTTTGTGTGTGTATGTGTATAAATAGCGATCTGGTGCAGGAACATCATGCATATTGCCACCTTGTTTGATGCTGTTGCACATGTTCTGAGAGGATTTATTTGCCACATTGATCTGGAAGGGATGTGCTCAGTCCTATAAAAGCTCAGATCTCACAATCATGTTATCATGCGGTAACATGAACTGGAACAAACCGTCTTTGGAGAAAGTAATGCAAAGAGTGAGTTCAAAGGAAGAGAAAGGCTGGGTGGGCACAGAGAAAATAATATTGGCTGTATAGGAAATGACATAAGAGGGGCCCAGAGCCATGAACAGGACCAGGAGACAAAAAGAGCAGTAATGGAAAAGGAGTAATGAAAAGATCAGAGGGTCTGATTTGAAGGCAAAGCTGGAAATGCATGTGGAGGGGAGGTTGCCCTCAGATCTAGATGACACGTAGATTCATAGAAACTTGAGGCCAGACCAGTGATGGTGATCATCTGCATCTAATGTTCATCACCTGCACCTGTGTATCTTTGGGTAGCCTCTCCTTTAGAGAGGGGACTGGCCACAGGTACCTGTCAAAGTGAGTTCATGTTGCTGTGAGCATAGGTAGCTTGTTCAGCCAGGGGACATATCTGCAAGGGCTGCTCTTGCTCTGGAGAGTCGCTTGCAGAACAGAAACCGAAGGAGAAAGCCCCAATCCAGGCTGGTCTTCTGTGTGTCAGCAATCCCGGCACATCGTGTAGGTTCTCCCCGAGGCCCGAGACGCTTCAGGCCGAGTTGCGGTGTATCTCTTCAGGTGTTTGGCTTCTTCCACCGTGGCCTCGTCTGAGGGCAGTCTGCTGTGCCCCCGCGTGAGCCCTTCCGGCACTGTGCTCCTTCGGTGCTGGAAGCGCGAGCTGGGTTTGGTGCGCGCGGCCTGCCTGTGGTGACGCCAGGCCTGGCCAGCGCAGCTGCCTTTCCCCCGCGGTGCCGGGGTCAGAGTGCGGCGAAAGGGTCCATCTGTGGCTGCTGCCCTTGCTGCCCCGCTGCCCAGCGCCCATGCTGCGGTGCTGCCCGGGGGCCCTCTCGGACCCGGGGCTTTGCGGGCACGTGGCTGCTGGAGGAGTGAGAGGGGGATGGCTGGTGGGAGCTGGGAGGAAGGCGGCAGCATGGGCCGACCTGGGCGATAGGTGAAGCCATTGACAAAGAGCTGTCACCTTGGCAAGGTGTAGACGGCAACACAAGGAAAGCGGACATGGGGGTGACCTGTGCGCCCCAGCCAGGCAGAGGGGAGAAGGACTGTATCTGCAAGTCGCTGGTGCCTGGATTCAGGAATAAGCCGTGTTTTAAATAAAACCACTTCACATTTATGCAGTGGCTATTTTATTTTATTTTTTTCCCTCCTGAGATTTTTATATTTTCCTGAACTTTACAGTGTTTGAATACCACAGTGCAGTTAATAGTCCTGAGTGACCAATGGGAGCAGAGGTGGGGAGAGGGCATGAGGATCAGTGCTGCTTGGAGGAGAAGACAAAGGCTGGGTTTGTAGGCTGGTGGGAATGTGCCAGATGAGAGAGAGGGAGAGGAAGAGGATGAGAAACGGATGTCGGAAGCAGGGGGTCAAGGGTGAGGGGCTGTGAAAGACACACCTCAGGGTCTGGCTGTGGGGGCAGAGCAAAACAGCAGGGTTAGAGAAGATCACAGTGCTGCAAAGGTGGAGAGAAGGTGCAGCTCAGCAGAACAGGCTGGAATTATTCCTAGGCACCTTGTAGCCTTTTTTATTTTTTAAAGATTTTCGATAAGGCAATGTCATTAGCGAAACTCTGGCTTCATTAATGGAAATGGCTCGTTGTGGGGTGGGATGCTGTGCTCACAGAATGGGATCAGATGTTCCCCGCAGGTGCTGAAGCCAAACCGGCAATCTGCCTTAAAGGCTGGTTGGGAAAAAGCGTTCTGAGGAGTGTTGCTGGTGTTGAAGGAGCATGACTGGGGCTGACTGCAGCCTGCTCCCTGTTTCTCTTGCCTTACTTTTCAGAAGTAAAAAGTGAATTACTTCCTGAAGCATCTAGGTGATTATTTTTTTATTTTCAATTTTTTCTAATGCTTTGGGACTGAGTTGCTGTTGAAGGGGATAGTATTATCCCACCTGTTCCTTTGCTGGACACTGTGTTCCTACTGCCTGGCTTGTATCAGTGCTGGCATGCCTAGGCCATGTGGCTGAGAAATGACCTGGTTTCATCAGATACATTTTTGAACAGCTTGATTTGGCTGACGCATGCATGCAGTGGTGCTTGGGTGGCATGAAGGAGCCTGTGGGAATGTGCAGCCCTGGGTTGTGCTGTCCCTTTCATGGTCTTGGTTTGAACTGAGGGTATAAATGTACTGTGAGAGACATCTCCTGCCCTTCAGTTTTAATATTACTGTCAATATTTAGTTGGTGGGGTGATCAGCGCAGGCAAAACCACCTTCTGGATCCCATTTGTCTTCATCCTTCCTTTCCTCTTGGTGTATGTTCCAGTTAGTGCTCCTCGGGTGGAGCTGCTACAAGATGAGTCAAAAGCGTCTGCAAGTGCCACTGTTACATTAATACTTGTACATAAAGGGCATGTTTCTGGAGTGCGCTGCCTGCTCTGTGGGCTGTCCTTGGGCTACAGCATGTCCCTGCTGAGAGCTGTGTCTTTAGGAAGACGGGCTGATGTTCTCACAGAGATAGAGCTGTCTTGCTGGCAAAGGCTGCACAGACGGGGTTTAGGCTTGCTCATAGTGACTGCACTGTGAGTTGTCAAGAATGTGTTGGAGTGTGATATGAGGAAAAGATGGGATGAGGTAAGAGACGGGTCTTGGGCAAGAGTACAGAAAAGGGTACCGCAGTGAAAGAGAGGATATCCCTGGCAGGTGAATGTCAAGACAGCATTAAACCTGGGTTTCAGTGTTAGATACAGGAGATGATGGTTCCAGAAATGCATAGCTGTCTCATGGAGGATAGGCTTGTAGGAACAGTGCACTTGGAATAAATGAAACAGAAGTGGTTTTAACTCTCAGTTATTCTTTTCTATGCAAGAGGTCGGTGTGTTCCTGAGACATAGAAACAGCTCGATGATGGCTGAGTTTGCTGACAAAAGTAGGGAGTTGGCATGAATGGTCCTGCTCTGGCAGGGGGTTTGGACTCGATGATCTCTGGAGGTCCCTTCCAACCCCTAACATCCTGTGATTCTGCGTTGGGCACGGAAAGGACCATGGGCAGCTGGCAGTGCCCATGAGGTAAGGACAAACATGCAGTTTCAGGCGACCAGAAGCAGAAGAGAGCAAGATAAGATCATTTCACCCTGCCAGCAACCCAGCATCTCAGTGGTACGCTGGTGTGGTTTTACTCTACCACCCCAAGTTTTAGGGCAAGTCACTGAAATATAGAAGGTGGGTGTTTCCATCCGTGCACCTGTCTGTGTTTCTTGTTTTGCCCACATTTTGTCCTTTTACCTTCTCTGCTCTTGGGAGCTCCCCTTCTGACTGCTTTGCTTTGGATGGGCTCTTTGCCCTTCAGCTTATTAGACTCATACTGCCATCACTTCTGAAGTGACCTCGATCCTTATGAGCATGAAATGGGTTCCCTCTGCCCTGGTCTCCTCTGGAGGGGATTGAACAGACCCCTTGATTACACAAGTTGTCTTTTTGATAGCAGCACTTAGAGATGGGACACGAGGGAGATGGCATAATTGTCTTTTTCCACTGCACTTCGGAGGGTGGCTATTAAAAGCTGGGCTAGGGAGCTTGACAGGGTAGTGTAAGCTACGTGAAGGTTGCTTTTTTTTCCAGATTTGCAGCAAGATAGGAGAAGCATTTGGACGTGACCTGTCTATAGCCTGAGATAATTTCTGCACTGGCAAACACGGAAAGAGATAAAGCAATGGAGAGCTAAGAGCTAAATCTCTTCTGTACAAATGCTAGCAGCATATGTAATAGGATTGTTGAATTGGAGTTACATGTTTTCAAGGATAAGTACTGTATGATGATACAGAAAAAAGAACTGGAGATTTACAGTAGTTTTTGGGGATGCTTGCGTTTCACTATGAGCTTCTACAATAGCAAAGAAAAGGCCTTTGCAGATAAGACAAAATGGATCCCTAAGAAGGCTGGAGGTCCAGCTGAGGGGAATCCTGGGGAGGAAAACAGGAACGCTGATCTCAGTGTAGTCAGGAATAACAGATTTTTTCTTACACAATATACAAAGGTAAGGAAACTGTTTGTAGATCTTCTAGATGAACTTTGGGCAATTTACAGGGAAAAAAAATTAAAATTTTAAAACCCATTTTTGTTTGTTTTTTTTTTTTTCTGTGGACCTGTCAGGGACACATTTAAAACTGTGCATCTCAACCTCTCTGTTAAATACATATTAATGAAGCTACAGTTTTAAGGAAGCTAAACTTAGATGTCAGAACTGAGGTTATCTGCCTGATCTTAACTTGTCCTCTTTACCTGTGAGTGTGTCAGTGCAGTGTTTAATTACAGGACACCTCCGGCCCTGTCTGCAGTGTGTGTGCTCCCCGGCAGGGCTGGTGGCGGCAGGCACAAAGCGAGGGCTGCCCCCAGCCCTGGCTGTGTTGCAAGAGGGAGAGGAGGATGGGGAAGAAGGGCAGGCTTTGTAGTGCTGTTGCTCTCCAGTCTGGGGAACCTGCTTCTACTTTGGGATCTGCTTCTTCTGGGGACTTGCTGGCCTGGATGGATAGAGGCCTGGGGTCAGTCTGGCTTATAGTTTGTGTGTCTCACTTTGTTCCCTTTAGTCCCTAGCCAGGTGAGGGATGGAAATGCCTCAGGTCAGAGGGAGCTGCTTTTGGGGCAGATGTCTGTGGTGGGGCAGGGGCTGGATTTTGTGAGGTGGGAGAGGGATTTTGGCAGGTGTACTCTGTGAAGGCCACTAGCGTTTGGCATGCATGTGCCCGAGGAGGTGATCTACCCTGAGCACATGGTGGCTGAAGCTCTCGGAAGCTGCTGCTGGCCTGAGTGCTGGAGCAAGGCCAGCACAGCCTCTCCCCAGGGCTTTCTGCGCCCCTCCAGAGGCGGTGGGAATCAGGGGAAGTGCCCGGCCCGGCCCTGGGTATTGACTCAGATTTTGATTGTAGCAGTGACACTTCTGCCCATCATTAGGATTCACGCCAGCGTGTTTTAAGACTTCCAAACTGGTATCCTTCATGCACAGGTAGTAATGCAGATGAAATTTCCCAGAAAGGTTGCTGATCTACTGCTGGTCCTGTCTGAACTCCTTGTCGACACAGCCCTCTCCTGCCAAGTCCTCCTTGCTCCTGTGAGGTATGTGGGGACACACAAAGGCAAAAAGACTTTTTGATAAATGGCCTGATGACTGTCCGGGTCCAGCAATGGGAGGAGGCCTTGCTTAGCCAACGTGCAGGTGGAGCAGACCTGGATTGAGTACTTGAAGCTGCTGTTTAAGGTCTGATGAGGGTCCTGCTTCAGCTTCTGCTCCAGCTTTGCTGCCTTTTACCCTGGGTGGCATGATAGAAAGGAGGATGCGATGAGGAGCCTGCCTGCTTTATTTCTAGTTCAGCTAAGGGGATTGCTATGCTTTCTTGCTATTTGTTGTTGCAGTTGCTAATCCTGCAGGCAAGCTGATCATTCCCATGTGCTCTTGGCTTTTGTTTTTGTTTATTTTTTGATGGAAATCTGCTTTTTGTGTTTTCTGTTGTGGTTTTCCTCTTCCCAACCCTGCCAGTGCTGGTGTGAATAAATGGGAAGATGCCTTATCTTATTTGCAGCATACTGGAGCCTTGTTTTACCTGCTGTAGAGTGAAGGGAGATGCTTTTCTTTCTGTGAGTGGTTTGCTGAGAGAGGGTAGGTGTAACTGCATCTGAGACATGGATCTGGGCCCCAAGTCCACTGCTGGGGTGAACTGGTGTCCCTCCGGGGTAGGTGGTGGAGCTTCTACAAACTTTGTTGGATCCTTACAGAGCAACCCTGGCTTGGAAGTTTTTGTCTGAGAGCTGCTGCGTGGGGCAATGCTGTGGGACTCAGGCCGTTTGCTCTCAGCAGCTCCCTCCTCTCTTTTGACCATAGCTGATACATCGTGAACCAGAAAAAGACCATTCATGTTGAATTACAGATGCGTAAAACAGCAGTGGGCTTTTAATTGGGCGGCTATTCAGAAAGCAGGTGCTTCCTCTTGGGGTTTAAGTTATCAAATTCATCAGGGCATTTCAACTTCTTGCATTTTCAATTCCCTGATGCTAAAGAACAAAGTAATTTTCTCAGCTTTGGAGGCAGACATCTGCTTACAGGGATTAAACGTGTTCCTGTAGCATTGGGCACAGATTTTCATTGTGGAAAGGGTTTTATTGAAGACGGTGTTAAACCCTGGTACAAGTTCCCATACCGGGGTGGAAAATTGCTTTGCAGGTTTGGAAGGAGGCACGTTGGAGCTTGCTTATTTATTTGGCAGATGTCTGATGGTGTTACGTCATCTACAGCACTTGGAGCCTGCGAGGGTTTTGAAAGGGCTCAGTGCATTGTGGTGGGTCGAATTGCAACAGGAAACTCTCCTCTTCCCGTTTTCTTGTTGTAGAAAAACAACTGTTTGAAATAATGAGCCATCAGTAACCTCTCCCTCCCACAAACCCATGTTTTGAGGTATTATGAAGATGGTTGGTTAGGGAGAAGGGCCATAAAAATCTCAGTTCGATGATGCTTAAGGAGTCATCAATCAACTCATGTTTCCAATCTGAACTGTGTGCAGTGATGATATTTGCTGGGGATAAGTGACCTCTTACTACTTTAGTTGGACAAGCATTCTAGCGATTTATTTTTTAAATGCATTTTGGTTTGCTATCTTAAACCTATGTCAGTGTTTCCCGTTTATTGTTTTGTGAGAGCCAGACTAAACCAAATTTGGCTCCCAAGCATAATTTTGCTGACAGCGTGCAATCAGGAGCCAAGCTTTTTATAAAACTCAATAGAAACAGTAAAATTAACTAAACCTAAGTCCGGTGGAAAGAGTTGCTTTTAAACAAGAAAATGTTCCCTGCAGGACTGGCAGCCCCAGAAACTGCAGCCCTGAGTGCCTGGAGCTGACCAACTGCAAACCAAAGGGAAGCTGACTTAATTGGGTTTTGCGGCTCTGGCAAAAGATAAACAGCAACAAAAGAGTGAGAAGCAATTTGGATTTGAATTATTTCCCACCCTGCATTAATAGGTCGAGGTGTTGTTAGCAATAAAAACCTGGCCAGCTCTTTGGCTGTCGTAGTTTGGCAGAGGTCTCTTGCAGGTAATGAGGGTCGTGCAGATTAACACCAGCTGTGAGCATCTGGCTTGATGTTCGAAGTTGACCTGTTAACCTTTCTTTTCCATTCCAGAAGCTTCGTGGGACAACAGATGTTTCCCTACCTTCCTACTTACATCTGTAACGCCCTCATGTGAGTAAAGACCAGAGTGGTTTTGGCAAAAGCTTTTACTGTTGTATCTGCAGCTCCTGCGCACCCTCTTTCTGCTTCACTTACTTGTCCCTTCCTTTCTCCATCCTAGGGCAATGCTCCATAGCCTGCAGAGGAGAACAAGTGGCTTCTTAGAAAGAAAAATGTTAAGGCTTCTTTCAGATTCGCAATGTAATACATAGTGAAATGTTTACATGAAAAATCATGTCAGCAGCTGCATGTTTTATCAAAGAAAGTATATTCAGAAATGTTTATAGAAACATGACAGAACTATAGTGGGATAGTTGGTCACTTATCTTTGCAAAGATAGAAAAAGGATTAAATAAAAAAAATACCCCTGGGCCACCCTGTAACTTGCAGTATGTGTATGACCCAGGCTTTTAAAGGCTCCTCTCCTGCTCTTGTTCTTCACCACGCTTCCTCCATGTGGTCACTCCAAATTGCTGCCAGCTGGCCTATTTGTCATGTGTGTTTGCTTGTGCTGCTTCTAATTTTTGACCTTTCAAAGAGACAGACAAAATCTGTGGCTTATGAAAACCTTTGAATTTGCAGCCAGCCTAATAGTGGGAAGGAAAGATACAGGGAGTTTAAACCACAGTAGGGAACAGATTCTGTTCTGTAGTGCCTTGCTCTTGACCATGGACCTAGTGTGCCTGTAAATGAGTCAAAACCTTGCCTGTTGTGTCTGAGGTTTTCTTACTTCTGTGTTGCCTTCCACCTTTAGTTCAGACATCAGGATAGGCTCCTTCTAGTGTGTTTTCAGTTTGACAAATACCAGTTTTGTTCATTTCAGAGTAAGTTATCTTTTATTTTTCAACTGAATGGTTTTGGAGTATGGTACCTTCATAGAGACAAAAACAGAACAAAATATTGATTTCAAATAAAATGTCAGCATTGTAGAGAAAGAAGAATGAAATCAGAAGACCTGATGTATCATCAGACTGAATGTGCTGGTATGCGAAGACGTGGCAGAACAGTCAGTTAACAGAAAACAATAGTGAAATTGGGTGATATTTCCAGTGTCCCTAGAGTGAAAGCACGTGCAGTTCACAATGGATAATGAAATGTTATGGGTTTTATGTCTAATATGTTAATTCTGCCAGTGCAGTAATCCCAAGGTTCCCATCCACCGCAAGGCTGACATTTGTGTTATAAAGAGATGCACAGACATTTATTGAGGATATAGACTAACAGTACATCTTAAAAAAAAAAAAGAGAGAAAAACGTGAAAAGGTCTCCTCTTCATTCTCTCTTCCCTTCTCTCCCATTCTGTCGTATCTAATATTAAAGGGACTGCTGCTCAGAAGGCTGTTGGTTCCTTCATGGCAAACCCAAAAGTTAATCTTTTTTTTTTTTTTTTTAATTGGAAGGAGGATATCATGTGTGATGTTTTTATGCTTGTGTACAGCTTGAGTTTTGTAAGAGCAAGTCTTCTACACTTCCAGCTTGGGGCATCCTGCCCTGTCACGCAGCTGCATTGTCAGGGTAGTTGTGAATCAGACCAAGGTACTGATCCAGTGTATAAACTGTGTATTGCTTGCCCAGTTAGATGTAAGCTGGCCCTGTTTCCCTTCTGCACTTTGCTGCCAAGTGGTGGAGGCATGTCTCTGAACTTGAGCTATCTATCCTTCTAATCAGAGCCATATGTTCCTGCTCTCCTCCTTGCAGTGGCACTGGTGCTTTCCTCATTGCACAATAAACAAGCTTAGGGAGCCAAAATGGCCAGAAAATGAAAATGTGGGGTTTTTGGCCAGCTGTGTTTTGTGAGTCAGGGTGCTAGAAGAGGGCTGGTGGCTGGTTGGAGGTGGAAATGTGTAGGCAGAGTGTGACAGCCCTGATGTGACCTAGTTTAAGTGGGGTGCGAGGGGATGGGGGTCAGGTGGTACCTGGGGGTGCTGTTGGCCAGCAATGCATGTCTCTCCCCTCTTTAGGTGTCTGTTCAAGTAAAGATGTCATCATTCACCCCTAGGTAGCAAAATCTATATGCATGATGATCAGCTTTAAGCAGGTACTGGAGCTCTGGTTAAAATCAAGGGTGGTTTTAACGCATCTGAAGTTGATCCCACGGATAAATCTTCTGCTGAGGAATGATGGGCAGTTTCTGAGGCTGCCTGAAAAGCTTTGCTGCACCTTGCTTAGCAAGAGCAAAAAGGAGAAGTGGAGGTCATGGACAGCCCATGGAGCACAACTTCGACAGGATTTCCTCTTGTACAGAGCCACTTTTTCCTTAGTTCATCAGCAGTGTCCCTTGGAAGCTCTAGCATAAAGAGTAAAATTTCTCTTGCATCCTGGTGCTTCCTACCACTATTTGCAATCTCTCCTTGCCAGTACACTGGGACAATATAACCCAGTGCTGGGAAGCCAGCCACTTCCCAGTGCTTTTGGACTCTGATGAAGGCAGACTGAAGAGCGGGAAACAAGTTTCATGAAACATTTTGCAAAGCTTGGACCTCTCTACTTTGTGCTTTGGACCAGTCCTTCCTGAGTCTCCTGGTGTTGCCTGGAGGTCTCGGGCACTGAGCTGCCTCAGGGAGGGCACTTGCTTGCAAAGGGCTGCTCCTTGTTCTGCAGCACTCACATCCTCTGCTCACAGCACCCTGCTTCTGACACGGCTGTTTCTCTGAGTGCTTCAGTGCATCCTGCTTCTGAGCTGAGCATCTGTATGCTGCCTGCAATGAATAATTTCTCAAGTGCTGTCATTACTGCATAAACAGGCAACCACCTAGAGGTCTGTCTCCTTTTTTTCCCATTGTAGGACACGTACAGATGGGGCTCCTTGCTCTTTGGTCTCTGCCCTTCTGCATCATCTGTCTGTGTAATTTTTGAGGAGATTTGAGGAGAAAGGAGGTGTCTTGGAACGTGTTTAGTGCTCCCATGGCCTCAGCAATCCGTGTCCTTAGCCCAGTGACAGATCTGCATCCCTGATTAACCCTTCCTTGCCAGATATGGGGTTGTGCTTTTTTTTGCTGTGGATTTTAGGGCTTCTTCACTTGTGTTGTGCAAGGTGATATCCCAGGAGACACCTGCGCTAAGGTCCAGCCAGAGATCCGTGCTGAGAGGAGAGCGAAGAAGAGGGGGCATCTCGCTGGAGAGGCTCTGGATCACTCATGCTGCGGGATTACATAATGAGAAGTATACAGGAGACATGAGGCCTTCTGTGCTTTTTATTCTGCTTTTGCAAGGCTCTCTCCAGAACTTTGACCCATGGCTGATGTAGGAGGCTCCCTTTTCCTGTGGGCGACTCTGTCATTGAAATGGGTGAGAAGACTGATGCTCACACTCTCTGTGCTGGCCCAACTTCAGCTGGCCTGACCTCGGCTGGCCTGCAGATAGCTCAGGTTTTTTTTTTTTTTGCAGAACCCCAAAATGTGGAATGTGGTCATTTAAGTTTGAGGAGTACCCTTATTTCCTGAGTGCAGCTACAGTGGAGGAAGTGGGCCAAGTTATAAAAGCAGTTTCTTCAGCTTACTGAGTGCAGCATTCTTGGCATACTTAAGCACACAATCTCTGATTACTGCTTTTGTGCAATTAATGTAACTGACAAAACTGAACTATTTTATTACTCTGCAGTGCTTTTCTGTTTTCCCTGCTATTTCCCTATTTATTGCCACTTTAATATATACCCACCACTATTCATACTGTTCAGCTATTCCACTGTGTATTAATCACTTGGGGATTTATTTTGGGGTGAGGGGCTAGAGGAATAGAGTAGGGGAGAAATAACTTGGGTCACACAGACTTATGCAGGGAAGGATCTGCCGTGATGCATTGAGATCTCCCAGAGCTTCTTAGAGTTGAAACAGTGACAGCAGGCAGCATTGGAGTCTGCCTCCCGAATGTTGTCTTTAATTATAAATCAGGCTTTAATGTTCAACAGACAAATACAGAAAATCCTCATAAGAAATAAAAGGAACAGGCAGGACTTTAAAAGGGGGAAAAAAGTACAAATGAAGAACATTAATTAGCATTTCTAGAACAATTATTATTTTCAGGGTATGAGGCTTTTGCCAGTAAAAGAGACCAGGTCTCTGCCCTTGAGCTTGCTTAAGCAGTTAGTCTGCACATGAGCTCTTAGTCTTAGGGACCACTGAGAAATTATGCATCTCTGAGCATTCAAAACCCACATTTGTTCAAGTATAAAGGCAAGGTCAAGTGGCAGTGACGTTAGAAAGCTGCAGGCTCAGGTCAGACCTGAGCAGGTCTTCCAAAGGTCAGTGTGCACCATGAATGCCTACCAGTGTCTTGTGTTGTCTGTCAGTGTTACTACCAGTTTGCAAATACCCAGGAGTTGGGCTCACAGGAGCAGGGCTATTGTTTGACTATCACAAACCATATATTCTTCACCTGCTTTGTCTGTAGTGAGCTGTGGCCTTCATCCAAACAGTAGGTAGAAAAAAAGACTCTTTATTTTCCTTTAAAGGTACTGGTATCAAAAGAAAGCCAAAGACTTGAGACTGCAGTTCAGAGAAGACATTTCCAGTTGCTCCATGCTTTCCTTCTGCTCTTGCTCTGCACTTCCTTTGCTTGCCTGCTAACCATTAAAAAGAGCCAACTTTTAAACAGGGTTTCCTGGTCATGCTTCTCAGTTTCTTATTTTCTTAATAGAGGAGTCTGAACAATTTCCTGTAATTTTTATGCTTTTCAAAGCAAAATGCACCAGTGGCATTTCTCAATAGTATTCTATCTTAACTTGCTACTGCTATGCTTTGCTCTTGGCCTCCAAGCTATGTACAAAAATCCCCCAAAGTTTTTCAGCTGTGGCTTGTGAATGAGGGTGTAGCCAGAGATGTGCTCTGCATACTGCTGTGGACTCACAGGAGATTGCCACCTTGCTGCCACTGGTTTGTACTATAAACCTCTGTTGGAAGTCAGTGGCTTTCAGGTTCGCTGGTGAAACCACTTTTGTGAGTGCCCTTGCTATTTTGGCACTCGCTGTCATCCAGCTCAGCAGAGCTGTTTGTTTCAGCATGCCCTCATCTGTGCTCTACCAAAATGGTTTGGGGGTGCTCTGGCTGCCCCTAGAGCTAGGTTGGAAGGCATGTTTGGCAGCACGTGTGGAAGGAGGCAGGATCCAGCCATCATGGTAGTAGGTATGGCTTGACTGGATCAGACTGTTCCACGACCCGTGAGGAGGCTTCAGGGCAGTGTGGCTGGGTACACCCAACAGTGATGAAAGGCTCATCTCCGCTTAATGTGGGGTTTTGCGCTCTTTGCCAGTCATGGTCCTGGGCATTTGATGGGTAATTGTTTGGGAGGATGCCCCTGGGCCTGGGGTCAATGCATCAGAGTCACTCAGGTGGGAAAGGACATGTGGGGGTCTCTGCTCTAGCTCCGTGCCAAAGCAGGGCCAGGTCTGGGACCAAACATGGCTGCTCAGGGCTCTTTTTCCAGACAGGTCCTGAAAACCTCCGAGGACGGAGCTTGTACCACCTCTCTGGAAAACACGATCCTACTTCACATTTCCCCTTGAGCATCTTCGTGCTGAAGATCTCTATATCCAGGCAAAACTGCCGGTGATTCACTGTAACATGGGGTACCCAGGTTTGGCATGGGCACCACTAGTGTGGATGCCTGATAGAGACCATAGATGGACACTAGCTATGCCTTGAAAGTAAAGATATAGTTGTTACGAGGAGCACAGAACTGCCAAAAAAGTAGTCGGTAATATATTTATGAGATACTGTGTTCTGGCAGCGAAGAGGGGAATATAAGTAGGAAAACTAGAAAAATAACATGTACTTAATCATAAAATTGTGTTTATCTTTCAATGGAATAACTTGATGTGTGTTTTTTAAAAGGGAAAAAGACCTCTAAAGTAGCTAGAAGAAGTTAATGGAAAAGGAGAAAAAGGAAAGGCACTCAGACATAGACCAGATAGCTGTAGCTCCTTAAATCTCTGTGAGACCTCTGGGGGATAGCAAGTCCAGTTGTGCCAGCCCTTTTTGCCGGCTGTGATGTTTATAACCTTGAGTTATCCTGTGAAAGTCAGTGGTGGTAGACCTCTGAGCAGAACCTGAAGTCAAGATCTCTGCTCACACTGGAGGGCTTTGGGTCAGACTGTGAGTGAGGGATGCCAGGTCAGCGGCCCCCACGAGAGAGATATTAACTGAACGATGCGATTCTCCTCTTGTGCTCTGGTCTGGGGAGGCTGAAACCAGGGTGGAGCTTCTTTGGATTGAGGTGACGTTGAGGGGAGTTTGTTTACCATCTGGCTGTAAAGATTCAGAAAAAAAGAGAAGAAATAATTAGAGTTTGTTTTCCAAAATTGAGAACCTGTGCAGTCAACCAGCGTCTTTTATTTTTATGCAGCACATCCAGCATAGATGCAGATCTGCCTACTTTCTTAACATGTAATAGTAGCAATTTATGTTTCTGTACTGTTTCTTTCTGTGAGGGTCTCGGGGTACCTCATAGGGAGGACCAGCTGGTGGGAAGCAGTGCCTTTGGCTTGGATCTACCCAGTGGTCTGATCTGCAGCGTGGCTGGCGGTGGGAAGGTGTCATGAGCGCTTATGGCGGGAGGTTTCTGGCCCAGTCTCATTCCCAGCCCCAGTCTGGGCTGTGCAGGCAGCTGTGCAAGGGCATCCTTGATTTTGCTGCGTGCTTTCCTGGATGGTTTGGAGCAGCAGAGTGTGTGCAGCTGCTTCCATGACACCTTGTTCTCCTGCCGTCCTTTTGTTCTGGTTCACTCCCTTCCCTGACTTGCCCACTCCCACTGCTTGGTGGTTTGTTATTGAGAAGTGACATGGCTTTGGATGTGTCAATCACCCCTGCACTGTGAGGGTGAAGGCGGCAGGGACATGAGGGAGTGTGTGCAGATAGCATTGATGCTGCCATTGCCTTCTCTTTCAACCTAAAACTCAGTGTGGAGAGAGAGGAAGCAGGGCTGCTTGAGGTAGCCCTTTTGCTCTGGTGAAAGGTGGGAGTTGCAGGTGCACAGGGAAGTACAGCCTGCACAGAATTATTACTGAAAGCTTGCTTTCTGTTGTGCGGGTGGAGTTAGGAGACATTTATGGTCCATGCTTGAAGGTACATGCTCAGTTTGTTAAGTCTGGAAAGGGGCAGTTGCTCAGAATTGTTTCCTTTTGGATCTACCAGGAGTGGAAAGATTTCCCCCC
>NW_008633551.1:61665-63149 GCF_000691845.1 Merops nubicus | reverse complement strand
CCCCCCAGCTCTTGCCTCCAGCACATGAGGAGCCCATGGGCACTCACCTGCCTGTGCTTGTGGTCAGTTTTTCTCCACTCAACAGGCAGGCTAGAGCTGGAGGGAGCCGGCAGCACTGTCCCTGCTGCTGATGCCCCTCTGCCTCTGGGGGAAGGGTGGCAGAGCCTTGGGCTGCCATCTTCATGGGCAGGGTGAGAGGGAGGGATGGGGATGGTGGAGGTCTGTGTGTGGCCAGTGCAGTCTCTGCCACACAGCCTCCCCTGGCTCTGTGGCTATGAAGAGGGTTCTCCATCAGCTCTGAGAAGATTCCTCCTCTAGGAGGAGCAGGGGGGAGACAGACCTGTGGAAAAAACTTTATACTTTGGCTTGTCATCTGTTACAACTCCTGAGAGCAAGGGAAGAGGCTGAGTCTTGGTTTTTGTGCTGGTGTAAGCTGGAATTTATCCCTAGAGTGAAAGAAGTCGGGCCTGTGCCAGGTAATGTGGGGTCAACTGCTCAGTCAGACCTGAATTCAGTCCCCAAGTTCATGGCAGCAAGTGCATCTTGTCCTCGGCAAGGAATTGGAAAACCCAGCCTGGACCAGTGCATGGAGATGCATGGGCCTGGGGTGATAACTGAGGAGCACCTGCGTGGAGGTCTGAGCAGAGGTCTAGGAGAGAGAAGCATGAGTGTGGCTCATGGTCTGATGGTATGGGTGATGTAACCAGTGGGCTCCCAGTTCCCTCCTCTTGGATATCCCATCCCTGTACTTGGGCAGCCATGTGCTTGGCCACGGCAGGGGATCCATCTGCCCAAACTCTGCCCTTTTTTTTTTTTTCCACAACAGGACCAGTTTTCATCTCCAGTTGTCCCCTGAACCAGCAAGCCACCAGCCTGCCGTGAGCAGTGGTGCATGTGCAGGGAAGGGAGCATGTGGCTGTACCCTGGGGTTCCTCCTTAAGGCGGCAGCATAGACTTTGGTAGGTTTAAGCTGACTGTGCCACAGTGCTTTTCTCAGTACTGCTGGGCTTTATGCTGGGACAGGTATCTTCTGTCCTCACACTGTTGGCATAACAGCATAGACGGCAGTTCAGGTGCTCTGGCTAACTTAACACGAGTGTGTTTTGAGTCAGGTTTTCACCCTGGGTGATCAGGCTCTGCCCAGATCAGGTGTTAGGAACAGGAGACCAGGGCATCTGTTGTAATCCTGCCTTTTCTCAAGAGCTGTGGCCATGAGCAAACCACTCGCTCTCCTTTTGGCCATGCAGAAGATGAGGATAATACTTGCCTCAGAGGGGTATTGTGAAAGGTAGTTTGCTAATTATTTATAAAGCACATTGGAGTGCTGCTTCAGTTCTACACAGTGTTATGATAACATTTAATTAGTAATTCCTTATGATGCTTCATTTTCTTTCTGGTATAAATATTGGCTTAATAATAGGGACAGCTCTGCCTCCACTAGTCATCTCAGTGACGCAGAGGGAATAAGAAAGCTGGATTTGGTT
>NW_008633551.1:51324-61634 GCF_000691845.1 Merops nubicus | reverse complement strand
TTCCCTGTCTTTCCTCTCCTCCCCCCATCCCATCCTGCCCATAAAAACAATGTACCCTTTGGCAACCTGCTGCCTGGCTGGTCTCTGTCAGCTGGTCACCGCTCAGGGAGAAGTCATCCCTTGGATGGTAACGTCAGCCCTCCAGCAACCTGCTTGCTTTTCCTGGGCTTTCCTATCCTTCCCCAGCCTTGTGGCTCTGGGCCCTTTCTTGCTGGGCTGGGGCAGTCGAGGGATGGCAGGAGGGAAAGGAGGAGCTGCTGCAGGAAGTTCTCTCCCCTCTCTTTCAGTGGGATATGGACCAGGAGCTGGGATAACAGGATACAGGGTTATGTCTATTCTCCTCTCTTTTCCTCTGTTTTCATTTCTCTCCGTGTGTTTGTGTCCCCTGTTGTGCTGTTGTGTGAAACATTTTGTCTTCGCTTTGACCAGCATTGTTGAGAGATGTCATACACTAGTATGTTGGGTTTTCTTCTCAGAATAAATAATGCTCGGAGACCTTTACTGTATGTCACACATTGCTGGTTTTACCAGCTTTGGGGAGAAGTGGCTTTGGGCTCCTTGAGAGTGTGAATATCCTGTATGTTTAATACTTCATTGTGATGAATCTAAAAGCTTTCTGATACCTATTTTTAGTGTTGAAAAATTTTGACAACTAATGTAAACCTACGTTATCCATCGTTTGACAGAATCATCATCAGCTTACAGCTTGTCAGTCATTTTGAGCTGATTTTTCCACTGAAATTAAACCTATTGGCAGGAATGAGGTGGAAGCGTGTTAGAATGCAGGATGAAAATGACAGTAACTAACACCTAGTTTCTTTCAAAGAAACGAGAGGAGGTGTTTGGATTAGAGGTCTTTAATAAAATGTTCCTCCTCAAGCCTTTTCATTGAAGAAGAAAACAGTCCTTATTTGGTTAAACTCAGGCTTTTGCGGTAAGGGCTAAATGGGTTCATGGGTGCTGCTGTAAAGCTTGTGCAATATGGGATGTCACACTGGTATCTGCTTCCCTGTGCAGGGGGAGCTGGGTTGCAGACACTGTGTGCAGCCGGATGGCATTGGGCACCTCATAAAACCATCCTGGTGCAGAAGCTCATGGTGACTTCAGATACCTTTGTGTGTGTGTCCAGAAGAGCTTCACCATTTCAAATGGTTTCTTGAGGCTGCGTGACTAGAAGCAGGCCTCTTCTCTACATATTAATCCTGTATACACAGAGGTGTGTATTTTACCTGCTTGCACCTGAATGGTCCCAGAGAAGAGAGAAGGAGCCTGTGAAGTTATATGCACCAAATATCTGTGAACAAAGTGCCCACCTAAGCACTGCAAAGCTGATGCAAGAAGTGCCAGCCACAAGCAGCATGATGAAATGCAAACCTTAAATTTTAACTTGTACTTATTTCAGAGGTGGTTCAGGTCTCTTGTCATTTGTCTTGGTTTCACAGGTGAAGGTGCTGGCTCATCGCCAGCATCCACTCCCTGTAGCTCATTGGAAACCTTTTTCAACTACCCTTGCAGGGTAACAAAGGAGATCAGTTTTCCCATGAGTTGATATATCTGCTGACCTCTCCAAAAGGGAAAAAAAACCTGTAGTTCATTTACCTTACTTTCGTAGAGGCTGAAAGGGAACTATTTGAGACTGAACAATACTCTCCTTTCACAGCTCTCTTCCTAATCCCGAAGAGAAACATGAGGCTGAGAAAATCTCTTTCTGATACCAGAGAGTATGGATACATTCAATCTGCTATAATTTTTCATGATAATAACATTCTTTAATTGTCAGGGGTTGGTTTGCAGGATTTTATTGGACAAAGTTAAGGCAGGCAGTGTTAAACATCAATTTGAGGGGCTAGAAGTGATTCTGATGGTCATGTGATGTTTTTCCACCAGTGCCCTCTTGTGAGCTTCCACACCACAGGGATCCAGTTTGAAAGTGAGACTTAAAAAACAAAACAAAACAAAAAACCAGGCTGGTTTGACTTTCTTTCTCAATTTATCACTGAATATAAGATGGCTCGATACAAACTCTCTGTGTGTCCACCTCCACAGGGAGAACCCTTTGCCTTAGCAGTATTCTCGGACACAACCCCTCCTGCCAGATGCATGAGGCTGCACAGGCACAAGCGTGGATGTCGCTCCCAGGGGACGGGGTTACCAGGGTGAAAGCTGGTGCATGCCCTGGCCACATCATCCACAGCCATGTGCAAGAGCTGCCTTGAACTTTAAAGCCAGGTCACATTTGTAGGGCTGCAGTTCACGGTGTTGCATGAAAAAGGGGTATAATGTCACAGTAATGTGTGCTGGGGTGCCTGCCTGCGCTGCTAGATTGGTCTGTGGTTATGGGATGTTTGGAGCAGCATCGGAACTGGCACTGGGCATCAGCACCTTGGTGATCCCCTGGGGTCATTCCTGGCAGATGATAGGTGAGGGATAATCACAGTGGGTGAGACCACAGAAACCCTACCATGGCTATAAGGACTTGAAGAAAGACCTGAGTGGCTCCAGTTGTCTGGAGAATGGAGACAGGATGCTTCTCCAAGGCCATCTGTTTGCAGAGGTGGAAAATAAGACAGATACAATCATGAATTTTGGAAGCACCTTGGCTTTGTAAAGTAAGCCGTACTTAAAGAGATACGGTCTGCGTAGCCCTGTGCAAGTGCGGCCAATGCTCTTCGTATCATACCTTGCCACTGTGTTTGGGGTGAGTCACTGTGCTGAAGTGACTCATATTTTGCTGCCCAAAGTGATAATCCATTGTTAAAGTGATATTAACTCCGATGTGCTAATTAGCAGGTGTGCCAGGGTGTGAGAAGCCCAGGATGTTAATTAGGGTTGATAAATACACCTTTGTGCAGGGTACAGACTTGTCCTGTGTCTGATTGGAGTCCCCCTACCCTCTTTTCATCACTGAGAAGGTTCTGTCCTGCAGTGGACCGTGCTATGCTGGGGGAACCTTTTTCCTTGGGGTTCTATGGTGGGGTCTCCATGTGTCAGCTGGATGTTTGGGAGAGTCTGAGGACTCCCTGGAGGGTTGCTGGGATTAGCCCTGTTGATGCTGGAGGAAAAGGGCTTTTCCCAGTAGTGTTGTCTTTACTCAGCTGGGAAGGGGAGGGTGAATGCGTGCCTTCATTGGGCTGCAACGGTTAGCTGATGGCCATCTCTTCAAGCTCCTGGAGGTGACGGCCCCTCCAGCTGTCCAGCTCAGCGACTCGCCGGGTTGCCTCCAGCCTGTTTTGGGCAGAATATTCTAGGCTGTCTTGAAACAGGTTTTGGTAGGTCTTCGCTAATTGCTTAGCGCAGGAGAGCATTAAGATTTATATAAGTTGGCTTGCACACCTTCAGAGGAAGCCCACATCAAAAGGCGTGTAGCCAGATGTGTCAGCTGAGCCGGGGGGCCCGAGCCGGGGCCTGGAAATGCCTGCTCTCCCTCAGCGGGCAGGCGAGAGCCGACAGGCTACGGTGCTGCCCGGGAGGGCGCTTGGCGAGGCTGCTGCCAGTCGGACACCCTGCGCCTTCCCCGAGCGGCCCGGGCCGCCTGCTCTCTGCAGCCTGGACCATGGCAGCTCGCTTGCCATGGCCAGGCTTCCCTGAAGGCCTATTGTCTCATTGCTCAGCAAAGCTTTGTAGGAGGGGGGTTGGCTGGTGTGTGGCTGAGAAGAAGGCTTCCCTGCCTCTCCCTCCAGCCTCTCCTGAGGGTTGCAGCCACAAACAGATCCACCAAATCAAGTGCTATACCTACCAAAACCTCAGATCTTAGCTATGTGATGGCACCTGTAATTCTTCTGTTTGTCTCTCCCCATGCCTCACTCTTGCTGTTTGTTGCTGTTTCTTATCCTGGTGCTACAGGTCACAGCAGGAAGGGTAAATCACTGCTTTTCTCCTATCTGCCTGCACTGATTTAAAATCCACCAGTGGTTAGACTGACTTGGGACTTGCTGACTTATGTCTCAATTGTCTAAGCTTTCTGAAAGCAGATCTTACAGGGAGGGTGGCACACACTGTTCACGACTTCCTGGGAGTCCTGACCATGCCAAGGATTTGCCATAGGGAGCAGCAAACCAGCAGGAAAAGAAGCCCCAAACTGCTGTGAGAGAATGCAGGTTGACTCCATGCTGGCAGCAAAAGGGTGTGCCTCCTTTAGTCCTCTTAAGCTGAAAAACACTTCAGACAATCACTTGTGATCTGTCGTAGTAAGCATATACGTTCCTCCTTAGGAGGGGAGCGTGGTTGCTTTGTGTCTGTGGGAGGCTGCGTGCACGCGCGCCTGCGTGTACCTGCGCGCTGGTTCCCGTGTCATGGCGACGCTGTTTGGATGGGAGCGACTGAGGGCGGGTGGTGTCAGAGCTCGGAACGCGGCCGTGCCTGCCGGCCTGCCAGAATGGGCTGGAGGTGGTGAGCGCCGGCCGTGCCCGGGTGAACCTGAAGGCAGGGAGCAGCAGCCCCTGTCGCCTTCTGAGTCACTCAGGGCTCACCAAACCTGCTCGCCTGCTCGGGGTTTGCTGGTTGCTGGCGCTGCGAGCTTCTGGAGGAGGCCGTCTGCTCTCCTGGGCTTTCTCCCGTTTGTTTCTCCTGCTTGGCCTGCAGATAGGAGCTGTTGGCTCTGTTCATTTGGTGTTTAACCATAAGCCTAAGGATTGATTCTTTCACTGTTTTCTAGTCCAAATGGTACATTGGATCCCATCACTCCTTCAGACCTTCTCTGCTGTCAAGGTGGAGGACTCTGGTGCTTGTCAGGAGCACCTGTGATCAGAGGGGGACCTGGTGCTTTCTAGGTGTGGGCAGATGTATCAGAAACATCTGACACTGCAAATAGTCAGATGTGAAGTTAAACTAAGCCTGCTGTTTGAAGTGGGCTCAAACTAACTGCTGTACCAGGAAGCTCAGCTTCTGTGCCTGTTTCTGATAATGAGGTGTGTGAGAGTGATAGTGCCACATCAAATCACTTCTCCAACCATCTCATCTCTGGATAGCCAAAAATAGCGTCATCTTCTGCCATCTTTTCCTCCAGGATCCGTAGCACCTGCGTGTGTGGAGCCCCATAGCCTCACTACAGCTATTTAGTTATTGCAGTTGCACAACAGTGTGTATAAACCTGTGGGGGAATGGGGTTCCTGCACGTACCTTTTGCCACTTACTTAGTATTTCTTTTACTGATGTTCTCGTCCTTTTCCCAATCTGTGGTCATTGCTGGGTTGCAGAAGGCAGAACTGCAAGGATATGGTTGTTGCTTAATACTCTGAGTTTTTGAAGTATCACAGAGTTGTAAATGTTAATTTGTTAATTTTATTTCTGTTTGTGAGAAGTATTGTGTTGTCTACTTCATTCTGAGAATAGTTTGATACCTGCTTTTTGTCTCTTGTATTAATGGTGCCAAGTCAGGGTGGGGGAAGTTGGGGTATAAACGCAAATGCTTTAGGTTTTGTACTGGTATTTCTTATTTACAGTAGCTGTTAACCAACCCTGGTCTCGAGAGCTATGCTGCTCAAATCCTAATCCAGAGACAGTTAGGTGGAAGTAGTGAATTAAGTAAAACCAGATCCATGAGTAATTTTTAAATCCCTGTAGTTCCTGATCCTGGAAACACTTTTGCACCTGTGGACAGCTTAGTGGGAGACGTGCCTGTGCGTTTTGAACTCGTGTCCTCTACAGAAGCACGATCCAGATACGTACCCGGGGAGAAATCCTCTGGGACATAAGGGAGTTGATGGCAGTGGCAGAAGGTGCAGAGTCGGTCAGAAGTTTTTATTTCGTCTTGAGGGAGAATTGCTCCCTGAAAACACAATGAAATGCCAATGAGGACGCAGAGTAACAGTGTGAGGAAGGGGACCACACGGCTGGTTCATGCATAGCTGATGTGCAAGTCTCCTCTGTGGTTTGACTGGGTATTTTAGTTCTTGGCTCCTCTCACAGCGCCCAGGCTGGTGAGTTAAAGTCACCCCAGAGGGGTGTCCTTAGGAATTCAAATTTTGTGAGCCTGCAGGGCTGAGTGGCAGCTCGTCTGAAGCCTGTGATGGGAGGAATTAATCAGGAGAGGGAGGGAAGGAGGGAGGGATGGCAAAAACCCAAACCTTTAAACACACCCAATTGACCCATCTCATCTTAGCATGAAACTTAACAAGTTACACCCACTCTGAAGCAGAAGGGGAATGAAACGCTGGTGCTTCCTCCTTTCTGTTACAGGCAGCTGGGGCTTGGGAAATACAACAGGAAAAGATGTTTGTGCTGCTGATGATGAACGGTAAGCTACTTCACAGATGTTAACTTTTGCTTGTGCTGTGTGCGCCAGGCAGGGGGAATGAGAGCAGCTGAAGCTCAGCTAAAGCTGGGAAAATGTGTTTGCGGGGCGTAGCGTCACGTTGTCTAAGGTGCTGTGTGTCCAGGAAGCCCTGTAGGGCTTTCCTCTCCTAACTTCTGTCTTTCCCCAGCGTGGATGAAGTGTTGCTTTCTCTGAGTCGCATTTAATCAGGTTGTCAAGAGTTGCTTGCTTTGCCAGGGTTTGTGCTGCTCTCAGGTAGCTGAAGCTCTCCGGATTCATTGCAGATATGGAGAGCTCAGACCGATGGAATGGGATCTGGGGACTTAATAGCTAAACTCCCTACGAGAGAAAATGTAGTATCATGTTACTTATTAAAGATGCTTCCCTTCTCCAGCTGTCTGGCTTTATTTTCAGTAATTACAGGTTGCCGTGCTCTTTAATTGTTGAAAACGAGCACTGTGAAAAGTTTCAACTTGAATTGAGCTCTGTTAGGTGTCTCTACGAGGTGAGGAAAGCTGAAGCGTTGTGAAGGGGGATGCTTGCTGCTGCACTTTTCCATAGGGGTGGGAAGGTTGGGTTTGGTGGGGTCTTGCACTCGCAGAAGATCCCGTGACGCTCCAGAAGCCGAGGCTGGGGGAAGCTTTTCCATATCGGGTTGCTCGTATTTCTGCTAGTTACTTCTGCGATCGCTTACCGAGTTATTTTATATACCGCTTACTATCTTTAAATCTAAATTGCCTAATTCTTGGGTTGGTGACAGGAAATGTGAGTACAGAGCCCTGGCCCTGCAATTACTGTGACTAAGCATTAGGGCTAATAACCAAGCAGGCGGCGTTGTCTCCTGGCCCTGCTCTTCCCTGGCAGCTGGCTGCTGTCGAGGGGCCGGCTCGCCATCCTCTCCTGGCTCACCATCCCAACTCGCTGTCTTCAGGGCTGCTGCAGAGATGTCGGATACGTCTTCTGCTTCTTGAGGGGCACGGGCTTGCTTTCTGACGGGCAGGGTTCAGACCGTAATCCTCCCGTGCAGAGACAAAGTATAGTGTGTACCTTTTTGGGGGAATTAAGTCACACTGTAGCTGTTAGAAATGTTAGTGCTTTAATTGTTTCATTTAATATACCAGAAACCCATTGTCAGGGTGGCTATTAATAACTTTGCCGGCGTTTTCATACTGCAGGAGTGATTTAAATTTTCACATGTGATCAGTGCAGTGGAACGAAAGAAGCAGGTTTTGTAGGTGTTGGTGGGTTGCTTGTTTTTCCCCAATCCTTTTGGAGTTTAAAGTGATCTGTGCATTATGAAATATGTGTGGAAAATTGCCATGTTAATCACAGCAAAAGGAGCTGAGGAATCGAGTGCTGAAGTGTGGCGTGCCTGGTTATGCTTCCTAGGGGAACTTGCTCTTTAAAGGGTGCATATTTGTTTTTAAGAGGGTTTCAGCTTGTTTTGAGGCAGAAACTTTTTTTTTTTTTTTTCCATAATGCTTGTTGGAAAATATCTGCCAAACCCCAAATTTACATCATTTAAGCATTTGCTTGAGCTTTATGATTTTGCTCTGGGAAATCAGTGTAGGATTCCTGTGGGCATGAGCAGCGAGGAGAGGCATTGATTTTGCACAATTGCAGCAGTGGGGGAGCAAGCCTATTAAACATTGGTCTTCAGAGCAGACTTGTTTATCTTTAAATGAAGTTACACATTATGGCTTGAGTTGTAGGTAATTGCTGTTTGAAAATGAACCCTGAAGAAAATATGTATGGTTTCCTGCAAGATCAGTGACCTGGACTGGCTCAGCACAGGGTCCGGTGAATGTCTGGGCATCATCCTGCCAGAAGCTAGGGCAGGAGGATGCGGGGGACAGAAATGGGAGCTCCTTGCCTGGGGCAACAGATTGGCTTGGGTCTGAAGTGTGGCCTCACCATGTGTGCTGAGACCCTGTGGTGTATAGCCCTTTATCGCTCCCCCTTCGCTTTGGCTCTGATTCCTTAGCTGGTGCTGGTCTTCTGCCATGCTGTGAAAATAAATAGTGCAAAAAAAATAAAGGGTCTTTGGTGGGGGGGAAAAGAGGTCACTAGAGTAAAATATTATCTCCTAAACAATTTATTAAAAAAGAAAAATCCAGTGCAAATATAATGGTGGCATTACATCTTTAAAAGAATTCAGCAAGGAAGAGGACGACTCTACTGCTGTCTTTCTCAGTATTATTTTGTTAAACTGGAGCCTGTGTGGAGTGTTCCAGCGGGTTTTATGGCCCAGTAATCCATTGCTGGATGAGGGGAATACATTATTTATAGATTAGAGTGTTTTAACATCCTAGCAAGGGGTTGTTTAAGGAGGTCAGAATACAGAGCAGTGGAAATGGGATTAGCTCAGCTGTGCCGCAAACAGTGCAGAAGCAGGGAAAAAAAGGGAAGTTATCACATAGATATTTGTATTTTCGTTGTGCCTCACAAGGCATAGGCCACATAAGATTTAGGGGTTTCTAGAACCAGAATGTAGTTTTTCTCTTTATTGATTGCAACATCTCATATTTTCATTGAATTGTAAACAAACATGAACATCCTTTTTCCCTGGCTCAGCAGGCTTGCTCTCTGCTGCTTGTTTGCTTTCTCAGTGGGATGATGTCAAAGGACTCGAGGAAGGGGGAGTGTTTATGATAACCAACAAACCCCTCTTCCTTCCAGGGGAAAGGTGCTGTGGTGTTCCCACGCGTGAGGCCTCCATCCGCGCTCAGCTCCGGGCACACATCCTGGCAGTACAGCCCCATCAGCCGGTGCTGTGCTCGTGCAGAGGCTCATGGGCAAACGCGTAGTTAGCTGATTCACTGTAGAGTGCTTTTAATGTAATTGCTTTTTGAGACTTTCAATTATGCTTTCAATACGAGTTGGAATGTGATGTTCTCAGGTAGCTTAAAAAGCCCTCATAAAGCAAAGCAAAGCGAATCAATGATCCCAGCAGTAGCCAGTGGTGTAGTGGGGTGCCCATAAGGCAGTGTGTGCATCTGGGGGTTCCCGTAGAGCTGTGGTCCTGTGAGGGGGTCTCTGAGCTCAGCTCCTTCTTTGTCTCAATTGCAGCCTGTGTGGGAAGATCAGTGGTCTTGCCACTGGCAGCAGTTCCCTCTCTGCCTTTGGTGGTCTTCCCAACAGCAAGATCTGGGATGGCAAGTTGGAGGTTAGCTCATGGGAGACCAGCAGTAGTTTAACTCTTGTGTTTCCTAGTACTGTCTAGAGCTGGTGTAGATTAGGGGGTAATTAAGAGCTCAAACTCACAGTGATGTTAACGGAGTTTAACAAATTGCCAGGCATTAGCTGAGCTGCAGGAACTGCATGCATGCTGTTAGAAGGAGCACAGCAAATGTGCCATGGTGCAGCTTCACCAGGAGTGATTTAAAATAAATTACATTACCTTCCCTTGCCATAGAACCTCCCCAAGCTGACTCGAGCCTGACCACAAATCACCTTGCATACGTACATGCCAACGTAATGGCATGAGTGCTCACAAGAGGGGACATATCAGGAATGGCTTGGGTCTGTCAAAAGGTCAGGCATATGATTACTTGGGGACATAGGAATGTGTGAAAGTCACAATAGGTGTGCTCTTCTGCAGATGTGGGTGGCTGTGGTGGTGGGAATGATTGTGTGCGTTTCTAAAGAGGCAGAAAGATTTTTTTCTTGTGAAATTTATGATTCTATGCATTTCTTTTTCTGTTTCCCCTTCCAAACAATTTGCAACTGGTGGGTTCAGTTTTATACGAGTAGTGCAAGAAAACCTCATTTGTTAAGAGGCTTTAATATTGGATAATAAGTGCAGAAACAGCATTTGAATAGCATTGTCTTTGTGAAACTTTTTTTTCCCCCCTCCATATCAATACTTACAGTGGCAATGTTGCTGCCCAGATGCATTTCAGCTTATGGGGATGGCCTTAGGGGAGGGGGTACAGCTGCTGGCAGGACAGGCAGGGGCTTAGGACCATGGCAGCTGCCTGATAGAGGTGGGATGGTTCTGCTGCACTTGCCCCTTGCTCCATGGAGCCAAAGCTGCCTGTGTGTGTAGGGGATTGTC
>NW_008633551.1:34632-51293 GCF_000691845.1 Merops nubicus | reverse complement strand
TTGTCTCTTGCCGCAGCACTGGAGCTATGGAGGCAGTTTCCCGGACGCTGAGGGTGACCCCTCCAAAGATAAGGCCCTCTGATGCATGCCCCAGTGAGTCAGAGTTGCAGATGGATGAGTCAGGGAAGTTGCCAGACCTTGTCTGTAGCACTTTGTTCAAAGCCCAGCAGCGGTGCTTGGAAGCCTGTAGAGTAGCAGAGGTGGGAGGGGAAAAAGGAAGGCGTGTAGACTTTGCATGAATACCTGCCTGCACCATTTTTGGAGGTTGCACAGAGCCCCTCGTGCCGGTCTCTCCTTCCATACGCTACATTGCCCTGTGGCTGCTGAAAATACCCCAGCAGCAGTTGGGTTTTTGGCAAGAAGGGGCTTCACGGCTCATATTAGAAACTGCTGTAGCACTTTAAAAACCCAATGTTGTGACTTTCCCAGGTGAGCAAACAGCCCTCTGTGGTCCTGCAGCTGTGTCCCTTTAATCTTCAAGTCTGAGGGAGAACAAATAAGCCTTCTGTTGTCTGCGTCCCAGCTGAAAATTGCTTTTTTATTCATTTGCATTAACCTGGGGTGGGGAAGATATATTCAGAGCGTGCTTCAGGCCCTTAGACTTTGAAATGGAGACAAGGGCTCCCCGTTGCGCAAGGGCCACCGCAGGGGAGGGAGGTGGGAAGCCGCTGGGTGCAGCCGCCCCCCCGCACCTCAGTTTTAGATCCTGGTCAGGACAGGAGGCATTTTGATCAAGATCTGGGATGTGCAGGAGAAGGAGTATTTAATGGTTACTACAAAACAAAATTCACTTGAACAGCACTGCTTGGTAGCTACATTTCTTGTGCGTTAACTGATGTGCCTAGCTAGAATAAGCTAGAATGATTTTAACGGCTTGCGTGGGATTATGCTAAATATTGCGAAACCCCCCAAATCCGGCGTGTTGAAGGACATTAGCTGTGTCGTATAAGCTTCCCAACCTGAAATTGTTGAACATGAGTGATCAATCTGAGTTTAAAAAAATGCAGCTGTATGACGGCTGCTCGCCAGTTCCATGCCTGTGGCAAGCAGCTGAGGAGACAATTTTTAGGTTACCTCAGTCATACAAAAGCTGCATCTTGACACTGAAATCTCATCTCCAAAGGGATCGGACGTGTCCTCACCCATGCAATGGTTTTGCATGAACACTGGGAAAACCTGGAATACTCAAGACAGAAGTTGTCCACTGCGCCTTGGCTGTAGGGAGGCTGCTTGCCTCCCTTTATGAGTCGCTTCCCACCTTGTCTGGTTGGAGGGACCCATGCGTGAAGCCCCTCTGCAGCTGGAGGGATGCTGCAGCCCTGGCTTTGCTGGAGGAAACCTGCCAACCAAGCACCACGGGACTTGAAACTTTAACTACTCCCAGGTTTCCTGGGGGGGGGGTTGGTATTATTAAATGATCACTGCAGGTTTATGCAGTGAATTAAAGTGCTTGCTGAAAACCTTTGCCAAGCATCTGATGACTTTCACTGTAAGCGATGTGTAATACATGCCAAAGGTTGTTTTGGTTAAAAATGACTAATGTGCTTTTTTAATAGTAACAAAGGAGACCTTTTTTTTCTTCTTCATAAGTGCAATGATGAAAATGTTGGTTTTGTTTTTCGTCTTTTTTCCACAGAGTAGAGTTAGCAAGGTGCTGCCGTAAGAGACGCAAGCAAAGGCAGCAGGCACCAGAAGTAGCCTTGGTGTAAGACCTGAGGCAGAATACAAAAGTGAACTTAGTTAGAAGTTGCAGGATGAAACTTATGACAAAAAAGCCAGTGGGAGTAATTTACTTGCTGCTTTTATTTTTTTTAAAAGCAAATTAAACTTGATGCTTTAGTAACATCTGGATGATTTCATGGTAATCTTTTTCTGGGAAGTACTTTTTTATGTGTATACTTTGTTAGGGATGAAAAATCACTGTAATTTACCAGCCTGGTTTTTTTTTATAATTTGAAAAGTCATACTGTTTGATATGTTTCTTCAAGCTGTCATTCCTGCAGGCATATGAATGAATGCATGACATTTCAGCTTCTCTTTACTGTTTAAAACTGGTCTTTATGCTTGACGCGGTTACCTTAGCATACCTTCAAGTTTGGAATTTATGTTTTTTTTTAAAGGGAAATTAAAATTGGAGGAAGTAGGTGCAGTCAGTTCATTTGGGCCACTTGGATTGGGTAAACCTGCTTAGATATCCAGAGCTACATGAAGGTTTTGGATCCATGGGCAGTGTCCCTGGGGTTCACTGCCCTTCCTTGCCAGCAGCGTGGGCTGTCTCCCGTGGCCAGGGGACAGCCGGTGCTTCTCTGCTGAAGTGTGGCATCCAGACTTTTTGCAGCAGGAGGCTGAAGGCAGAGGAGGACAAAGTTGCTCATGTACATAGGTACTCAAACAGCTGGTGTCCATATTTCAAAATAACCTTAAGTTATGTGGGGAATAAGCAGAGCACGCCTGTCCAAGAGCATGAGAAAACCACGGTACCTACCACAGTCAGCTTTTGATTTGTGCTTCAGGGCAAGTGAAAAGAAAGAATTCGAGGCTTGTTTGGGAGCATGACTTTGAGAGTAAGTGTCCACAGGGCTGGGGATGCTGGAGCTGCGTCTTTGGGAGAAGGGGACAGGATTATTTGGAAATAGAGGCTTTGTGGGGAAGGTCTACCTGCAGCTTTGGCTGCAGGGGTTTGCAGGTCCTTTGGGCTCATGGGGCTTCACAGCTGATGAAGAAGCCTCGTGTTCCTGAGGACCTTACAGCTCTCCTCTTTCTCCAGGGAAAGGTGTTTAGTATGGGGGCAGGGAGGCAAACAGGCGTGCTTGCTGACAGCAAACAGACTGTGGGGAAGGGCAAGGATTTGGGACGGGATGTGGCTGGAGAAGAGAGGGGTAGAAACAGGGATTGGTCTCTTTCAGTTGAGCCTGTTGACCAGCGCTGCAGGGACTGGTGTCTTACTGGGTGTGCGTTGGTTAGTCCTCCTGGAAACAGAGGCTGAGCTACTTTGTGCCTGCTGATAGCCTGATCTCCAGTGTCAAACGGTGTGTGCTGGCTCCCCCAAAGTACAAGGTGCCATGTGAAAGGGGAGCTGGAACTGTTCCCTTGAATGAGGCATGGCATAGCTTCCCCTGCCAGCACCAAACAAATGGCAGCAAAATGATTGACGAGCCTGTGTCTACGATGATGCAGAAAACAGCTACAGCTTTGTGTGACCTCCTGGACCAAGGATCACATATCCTTGTGTGACTGTAAAGCAGCTGGAGGCTCTCATTTCTGTCCATGTTGGAGCTCTCAGATACAACTACTGTAGTATAAATATAGCAAGGTCTGTGACCACTTCTCAGGAGGTGATGGGATGGTTGCTGCCTCAGAAGAAAAACATTTCAGGAGAACATGGCCCTTGTGTGTGTAGAAGACAGATATAACAACTTGCAAAATGTATAGGAAGTATGTCAGTGGTGTATGCTATTTTTGCATAATTCAGCAATGCAGAACATCAGAGAAATGTGTCTTATGGAAGTAAACAGTGAAATGCTCTAACAAATGTTTGTTTGGTGCAGAGTACAAATGTGCAGGGGCTGATGCCTTTGAAGGTTAATTGAAGGAGCCCAGTAGAGCCCCAGCTCCCAGACAAAGAGTGGTCCAGCAGACAAAATTGCAAATAAATGTATTAAGAGCAAAAATAACTTTCTCTGTGTTAAAATGTGCAGAGCTATACAGATGGCACAACAATAAAAGGTTGAGGACTTTGTAGTGTGTCATTGATGTAGAGTGGCAAAGGGCTGTGAAGTAGCTATGTAGGAGTGGATGGCATCATACTCCTTGAAGACCAGCTTTCCTTCTGGAGATGCCAGTGGAGGCTGTTGTTAGCTCAAGTTTTGGGGGGCTGCTTTTTAACTGTAGTGTTGTTTGGGGAGGGAGGTAGAGCCATGTGCTCATGAGACAAGCACATAACACTGACTAAAAAGTACTGAGTGAGGTTATGCAAGTAAACCTTCAGATTCCTATCTGCCTTCAGGGCATTGCTGGATTCTTGACCCTTCTCTCCACCAAAATCTTTACTTTTAAGTTGTTTTCAGTGTTAATTTCCTGAAGAGATGAAGCATGGCTGCTTCTAGCAGGGTGTGTAGTCTGCTAGTTGAGCTAGGAGATCAGTTCCTGCCACCGATGACTTGCCCAAAGTCCAGGCATGGTTGCTTGGTGCCTCAGTGCCTCTGTAAAGGAAGATGGTTCCTCAGAATATTTTGAGAATTAAGGAGCATTTACAAAGTGTTTCTGATATTTATTGCATATACTTTTCACATTGCCAGTGCATTTTACCCTAACTAGTTTTAGCCTAGAGCAGTTGTCTACAAGAGGAACAAGAAGTCTGAAGAATTGCCTTTGGAGACAGTTTTGGGTTCAGCTGACCTCATTTGCAAGCTGTAGACTGACCTACCTGCAAACCCCTCTAAATACCTGCACCCTTGCACTGGGATGGGGTCCTAGTCTGAGCTCCAGGGTTTCCGGGGCTCAGAGGGGCTGGATTCTGCTTGCCACCAGAACCTGCTCCAACTTTGCTGTGCTTCTTGCACAGCAAAGTTGTGCTTGGTTGTTCATCTTATTTTTGAAATGGTTCCCCAGCCTCTGTTGCCTGAGATGGCTGGATACCCCCCTTCTGACTGGGATTTTCCTCCACACAGTGGGTTTAGGAGAAGCACAGCTGGCCATCCTTAGCTTGCCTGTAATTTAGACCAGATTACAGGCAAGCTGCAGATAACCAGCGTTTTAAGAGCAATCTCAAACCTGCTCCTCAGAGTGTACATCTCACTTTAAACTTAGCGAGACCAGCCAGCTGCAGAGAGCTATTTCTGTACAGGAATCCCTTTAAAGTTTAATGCACTTTTAGCTCATTGAACCCCAAAATGAATCACTTAAGGGAGCAGCATCAGATTTTCAAAACCTCTGATCACCTGTTGCTTCCACTGACTTTTCTGTAACCTGCTTTGGTCCTAGATTATTCAGAGAAAGAAGTAAACCAAATCCAACAGAAGACAGGTTTTGGCAGCATATAATACTGATGAGAACGAATTAAGGATTAAAGCATTTTCAGCAGGTATTTAAAGTTATACTTTTTTCAAGTTATCTTTAAAAAATACGTGTCTGAATATGGGATGATAAAAGCTTTTAGAAGGTTTTCTTCCTCCCAGAGCTACTGATTAATTCTCTAAATTGCCTTGCTGCAATCTGCAGAAAGGTATTAGTCATGTCTTAATGTTGCCCAGAATTTGGTACAGAAGGGAGAGACAGCAATTTCATGCCTTCCTGATGGTGCTTGCTTTTCCACTACCCTCTTCACACCAGAAGGTACCAAAACTTGTTGCTGTGAGATTTTTGGCAAAATTCTCTAGACGCTTCAGAAATGAAAACATTTGTGCAGAGGCCTGTCCAGCCTCTCCGCTTGCCCACTTTCTCAGCTTCTGACTCAGAGGGCCTTCCAAAGCTGGGAGGGTTGGTTGGGCCAAGCTGGTGGGTGCTCAAGGCTGGACCCACTCCCCCACTGCCTCCACAATACTGTCAGTGCTGTTGGAGGTCAGTGAAGCCCCCAGCCAGAGCTTTTGAAAGGCAGAGGTTTGGGATGGTGGCAAATGAATTTTTTTTTTTTTTTTTTTTTTTTAAATTGCTAAAGCTGGACCAAATTTCACATTTAGAGTCTTTACTAGTAAAACTAGTAGAGCAGTAAGAGGATTATCTTCTTCTGACCTCTCTTTTTAAACCTAATAGGCAGGTGCTGGAGGCCAGGGATTCATATTCCACCATGCCTGACCTACAATTTATTGCAATATTATCTCAAAGTAATCAAGTGAGTCCTACAGGTCTGCATATCAGATGATTTCTTGTCACCTTAAGGATGTGCATATGGTTCCTTTCACTTTGTTTTAGAGAGGCTTTTTATGTGAAGCAAAGCGACATTGTGTTTTTTGATGCTCTGATGAAATTATGTGGTGTTGAGCACAGTGTCTGTCTAACTAGATATTTGTCACCACCACATCACCTGCTTGAGCACCTCGCCTGTATAAATGGATTTATTCTGACTTTATTTCAGTGGTATAGAAAAGTAAATTCTCCATCTGTAAAAGGAGATTTGAGATGCAAGGAGATTTAAGATATTGTCTGTGGATCTGTGGAATTAAGTTTTGAGAGTGGAGCCCTAATCTAGTACCTTTGCTATAAGATACAGCCTTTGCTTAAGCCTTGCAACTGAACAAACTAATAAACCTATGAGAAAGCCTTGGTGCTGCATGCTTAAATCCTTGGTTTGTAACTGAACAGAATCCTCTAGAATTTAGAAAAAAAAAAAAAGGGGGTCTCAACTCTAAAGGCACATGCCCTTCTTGGAAAAACATTCCCCATGTGGCTGATCTGACTGTTCTCCTAAAATCTTGTTGAATATGTGAAAATAAGCACCAGTGCTAAGTGTGAAGAAAACAACAGGAACATGAACGTGCCCGTTGTAAGTACTGCAGGTTATTTCATCAGTCTAATAACAGAAAATAGGTCTACCCGATGGGACACCATTCTGTAATGTTACTGAATTTATTCAGCAGCACAAAATGTGATCTGAAATGCTGTTAGCATTAGCTGTTTCACTGTAAATCGTGGATTTGAGGCTTTCTCATTGTTTCTGGCTGAGTGTGATTATCTCGATAGCTACACTTGAAAGCTGTTATTTTATTTTCATTATGACATTGTAATAGTACTCAAAGGATTAAACATAAATGTATGTGAAGAGCTTGATCCCTAAGAGCGAGGCATACAGATCACATGCCTGGGCTGGGTTAACTAGATTTCATATATAAATTGAGTGTGGGTTTTTGACTGAATGACCATTTATGCTTCCAGCTGCTCACAGACAGGTGCAGATAGTAATTTTCTTTGGGCTGTCATCAAGGATGTGTTTGCACATTGGATTGTGCTGTTGGAATTGGGCAGCCAACTCCTGAAGCTGTGAGGATGCTCAGAGAGCTGAGCCAGTGCTGTGTCCCTCTGGAAAAGACTGGAGGTCCATAAGCTCTCCAGATGAGAATTTTTCTGCTTACAGAGAAGTTTCCCGCTTGTCCTTCAGTTTTGGTGGTACCAGGAGCACCAGTGGAGTTGTTTGCCCTATGCAAAGGGGACTCAGCTGCAGCATCTATCTACAAAATCACCATTGAACTGACTTTTTTTTTTTTTTTGCCAAAAGGTTGTATAGGGACCAGAGTCGAGGTTTCTTCAAGCCTCTGAAGCTTGAAGAAGCTGAGAAGACCTTGGGTTGTGCACTGAAGTAGCCACAGGGCCATAGGATCCAGCCGAGGCAGCAGTTGTCTGTGGAGTTCTCGGCCCTGAAAGTGCAGGAGAAAAGGTAGCTGAGGGTGTTGTCTTCTGTAATAGCAATTAAACTGGACACTGAGTCAGTGACTGCCCGCAGCCGTGCGTACCCATCCTCCATTAGTTACCGGCCCTGCAGCAGGAGTGGTGAAGT
Source organism: Merops nubicus (assembly GCF_000691845.1). Taxonomy (NCBI): domain Eukaryota; kingdom Metazoa; phylum Chordata; class Aves; order Coraciiformes; family Meropidae; genus Merops; species Merops nubicus. The sequence goes on along the minus strand of NW_008633551.1, from coordinate 43,804 downwards.
GAGGCATGAAGCCTCAGAGCTCGCTCTGTACACCTGAGCTGAAGTCAGAGCCAGTGCACTTGGGCACACTCATGGAAATGGTTGTAGCCACCACACCCTGACCAGCCCTCCCGTTCATATCTATGATCCCTTGCTATTAGCGGAGAAGATGAAGACGATTCAGTGAAATCACAAAATGTAAGAGTGAGGAGAAAGGAGGAAATACTGCATTATGTAAATTTTATACCAGTAAAATTTTATATTCTTAGTATTTTGAACTTCACTTGAATGATATGATGTTCTTTTAGATGTTCTTGATGGAGCTAACACTATAATGTTTTTCTTTGCAGCAGAGCAATCCATAAAGCTGTACCAGATTTTTCTTCCAAGTCTGTAGTTCCTTCTTTTAATTAAAAATGCAGTACATTTAAGTGCTTTTTTTTTTTTTTTAGTAGGAAAGCACTGAAAATACTCTAAATACAACTCTTTGCTAGTTCAGCGCAAGACTATTTTAACTTAAAATTAGCAAATGTTTCAGCTGGGTTTCTGTAATGATTATTAGTTTTTAATTATTTATGCCATTTTCCCTGATAAAAGAAATGGAATTACCACTCTTCTAATGCTAAATCAAATTCTGTTTACTGACTTGGCATGTAGAATTGCTTCCTGGCTTCCTGCATGAAAGGCACTGTAATCTCCTTGGAAAAGCTGGATGGCTGTTGCATTGATGTTTCTTCACTTAAATTGATCTGGAAAATACTGGTAGAATTTTTTAGCTTTATTTAAGGCTGGTCTAGCTAACGACATATTAATGTATTTAAGCCTGATACCAAAGCATCGAGTTAGTTTGTGTGACATCAATCAGACAAAGCTTTGTGTTCAGTCTAGTTCAAGATGTCATGTTTGGTATCCCGTCAGCTAAGTTAGAATTTATAGGTAGCTGTCATGTTACTGAATGTGATTTATCTTGATTTATTTTTCTTTACATGCGTATTCAAACCCAGTACAGTGTGCATAGTCTGTACTTTTGTGCAGCACTTTTCAACATCTTTTGGTCAGTACCTTCCTAAAAATTGTTCCAGCAGAGGCATGCATCCCTTAGAAGAACTCAGTGGGCATTGTGCTATGTACTGTAGCAGCTGTGGCCATGCTCTCCCCGTCCCCTGGATTCCTGCGGGCTGCTGCAGAGACCACAGATCAAAACCCAGCTGAGGGGCTGCCGAGGCATTTGCTTGAGGTGTCTCTCCTGTGCCATAGGCTGGGCTGGCTTCAGGATTTCAATTTGCCACTTTCCTAGCTCTAGGCAGTGCAAGGACGGTCCTTGTGAATCGTGTCCTTTCTGTAGGAATTTATCCACCTGTTACATTTGGCACAGCAAAGGAATCAACAAAATTTTTTTTTTTTAGTTTTATGTTAGTACTAAGAACTGCATTCGCTGTTTTTCAGTTTTGTTACTTAATGCATGCCTTAAATACAGGCTAAGTTAGAGACTATGTACAGTGGGACATCTTATTTATCTGTTCACACCATGTGGCCTTCTTCTGAATGTTTCCCACAAACTCCATTAATGAATTAATTAGGCAAAATGACCCAAGGCAAACAATTATTTTCTCTTTCATTTTGATGGATAGCGTCTTAAGCAATGTACACGGAAAGAAAATGTCTAGGTAGCATTCTTATGGGATCAGCAATTCATAATTCAGTTTAGTCTGGCTGATAGGTTAAACTGAGAGCTGTCCTCATGTCTCCATTAATCTTGAGCTGAAAGTTCCCTGGAAAAATGCTTGCCCAGGGATGGCTTCATTGCCGATAGGCGTGCTGGCAGTCCTTGCTTTGCATTGATCTGTGCCTCAAGCTGCTCAGTTGAATTATGGGCTAATTCTGTCTGGAATTCTGCATAATTTTTGAATCTTGTTTCTTTTACTAAAGCTACTTGTGAGGGTGATACCCAAAATAATGACCTTAGTGTACCTCTATGGGACAGTCATGTTAGCATTCATATAAAAGCTTCCCTTTAGTCTGATGGGAGCCAACTTCCTTTACAGCAGTACTAAGCTTTGCTCAGGTCTTTTGTGGTAACTTTTAACTGTCTTCCATGTAAGTGGACATCAGATTTCTGTGGAGGAAAAAAGGGAAGATTCTGGAAAACTTGCATAAATGATTTACACTTGACAAGCAAGGTGCGGCTCTGTATTCCCCTCCTGTTAAAAGTTGCAGTAAAAAGGTCTCTTGGTGTTACAAAAATATCCCAGAATATAGACTTAGTCAGAAGAAACTGGGAGTCAAAGCAGGGCTGTACCTTTTCCCTTTGAAGCACCATCCCACCTATGTTTGCATTTTCTGCATTTTTCATGATGCGTTGTCAAAGAAATGTCAGGATAAGTTTCCTGAAAACAAAGGAGCAAATGAATAAGGTCCTTTTCTCTCTTATTCCTGAAACTTGTCATGGACCTTTTTTTCCCCTCTAAGCCTGTTAGGTTGGGCTTTAAAAGACAAAACCCAAACCCCAAACAATACAGTAAAACCAGAAGTGCCGGAGCAGGTGTTGCCCACTTGTTAAGGCAAGTAAAGGACTTGTTTCCTCTTCAAAACGTGGTTGGAAGTCAGGATTTAAGGAGGAAGATCAAAATGAAACTATTAAGCATAAACTTACAGAGTTGGTCCCGTGCCCTAAAATTGTGTATTTATGTGCAGTGTTGTAAGAAGAGCAGGTTATTAACCTTGCTGAGCTCCTGTGAGCGTGTATAAATCCCTGCACAAAACCTTCCTAGAGTTTTCCCAGCCTTTTTACTCATTAGGAAGATTAACTGCAATCCCTTTCCTTTCCCCTCCCATTCCAATATTCCAGATCTTGTTAGCTTCCTCATAGTCTGGGATTTTTTTCAATGCTTTGTGCCTCATATTAAGCACCAACTTTTATGAATGGCTGTGGTAGGTGTACTCCTATTACTCGGTAGAGAGTTGACATGGCTTTCTGCCTGCCCACAATTACACTATGCCTGTGAAGGCTCTTTCTCCACCAGCATATGCACCTCTATGTTGCAGTATTAGTTAGACCCACCCTGATAAGCTTTTGTGGCATTTCAGTAGGTGCTAAAAAATCGTTACAGTGCTTTATATACGTGCTTCCTCCGGGTGCCACGAGAGCTCTTTGATTGAAAGCTTGAACCCAGCAGCCTGAGATACACTTGGATGCATGTGTGACTGGAGCTTCCTTCATCTCCTATGTAAACAAACACTTTTTTTTTTTTAATTTCAACTCCATGTTCAGATTTCTCTTGGCCACTTTTCCATGTCAGCATGGGAGCTGTCAGGAGAGGCCTCTGCCTAATTTGCTGGTGGGGCAGAGGAAGTCGTTTCCCTCGAAAAGGTTGAGGTGCCCATTGTGTAAAATGTTTCGCAAGTCACATTGTGATGGGAAAAGTACATGGCAGGGCAGACTCTGCAAGCTGGAGCGGAAAGGTACCCTGCGAAAGTGATTATACATTCCATTTCATGGTGTTTTTTTTTTTTTTTTTTTTTCCTCCCCTAAGAGGCAGAGAATACATTCAGGCGTGTTAAAACTTGTGTGAGAAGTGATAATCGAGTGCCTCCCTCCTTTCCCACAGCTGGGCGTAGATAAGACACGCCAAGCCTCATGTCTGGCTTCTTTTGTTCTCAGCCCTCTCCTTCGGGGACTGCTGTTTGGCCTCTCTGTGGAGATGGAGAGAAGTGAGAGGTGGCTGAGGGGCAGTTTGCCTCTTTTCCTCCACCTGTGGCCCACAGGCAGCACTGGTGCCCATGAGCAGCACCACAACCCGTCCCTGTCCCCATTCCAGGGGTCTGTGCCACCCTCTCACCACAGCGCTTGCCTTTGACCCCTAAATTGCCAGGCCGGCGGTACGTGGGGCCCTTTCCCCACCCCATCACCCCATCCCGGAGAATGAGGTCTGCACCAAAAGCCACCTTCTTTCCACTGTTCCTCTGACCAGTGATATCACTCAGACTTTTCAAGGTAAAACAGAGCTCATGGTGAATGGAGGTGGTAAAAACTGGTCTTGACCCACATTTCCAGCCATTGCTGTAGTAGGCCATTTGTGTCATTTCAAGATCATTGCAGACATGGCTGGTTTAAATTACTTCTCTCTTGTGACCTGCTGTGCTGGTAAGTGGTCAGGCTAAACCACGTCCCGCATATTAATTGGTGCAGTGGGATTTCAAGTGATGCTTGGAGAAGTGCCACTCTTGTTTTTAACATTAAGTTACTCTTCAAATGTTTTGTTTATCTTTAAAAGGGGTTTGCTACTTGTGTACTTAATTATTAATCTAACAATTAAACCTGAGATGAACCTGGAAAGTTGGTGAATCTGTCTGAAACACTACAAACAAAGGCAGCCCGTAAGGCTTCTTTATCTTTTATAAATAAAAGCTTCTGGAACAAACAAACAGACAGAAATCCCACAAAAACGTCACTGTTAATGGGCTTAATTTGCTACGCTCTATAAGATTACAGAAATACTGGTAGCTAATTGCAACCTTACAGATGTCACCAGGAGGACACTCTAGTGGATGCTACAGCCTGTGAGATGGACTGAAAGGAGAGATTATTTTTCTCTAGCCCGTGCTGTCTTCATTGGGCTCTCAAAAGTTTAAAGCAATGAATTTTTTTTGTAGAGGAACAAGTGTGTTTGGTTGCTTTTTGGGCACCCTGCCTGAACGTAGCTGCTGTGGGGATTTCAGGTATTCTAAAAAAATGATATATAACATGTTAACAAGGGTGTTTACAAAATGCTTACTGTGAGTTTCCTTTGAAGGCCACTTTTTTTTTTTTTTCAGATGGAAAAGTGAGATGTGCTGCCCTGGGACTGCTACATGGGGCACTGCTGGGAGCTGGCAGCTGAGGAGAGCAGCAATGCTGCATGCCACTGCCTTTGCTTCCTCCTCCTTCTGTTCCTCCTTCACTGGGTCTGTCAGATCTCCTGGGCCAGAGCTGGGAGAAGGGCATGAAAGGAGGAGAAGGAGTCCCACAGCCAAACCCTCGTGGGACAGCCCCTGCAAGAGGGCTGAGTGGAGCTGGCTTTAGAGGCTCAGGTGCAGCCTGGCTGGTGAGGGGACTGTGGGGCAAAGAAAAGGGTGCTAAAAATGACTGCTGAGGAAATTATTTTTAGAAAAGTGAGAAAAATAGCATCTTGTTTCTCTGAGATTTTTTTCCTTCTGTTCTTTGCTCCCCTTTTGCCTTTTTTTTTTTTTTTGTATGAAAGTTACTTGCATTAGGCAAAGAAGAATTTCCCATTTTGCAACTCATAAGTGGTGGAAGTCAGGCTAAGCTTTTTGATTTTTGCCTGCAACTCTTCAGACCTCATTACTTCTTCAGGGGCTTCATCCAAAGCCCTTTGAATTAATTTGCCACTGATTTCACTATGGCTTTTGGGCAAAGCGCTTAAGAGAGGTGTTATTTTTGCAGGTGGGAGGCTTGCTGGATTGCTCGTGTGGTGGCTTGTTCTGAGTGCGACTGATATGCATAAGCTCAACAGCTGCCTTTTGAAGAAAAGGATGGTGTCAGCATTGTGGAGGGAGACACTTTTTCTTCCCGTGACAGACCTGAGGTTTCTGGCCGCCCTTGGTGCAGCCAGCAGCTGGCAGCCTTGCAGACGAGGAGCAGTCGCCTGCAGGATCACAGAAAGGAGAGTGTTTGTGTTGCTGTGTGTTGCAATGACCGGAGGTTGCTTGGAGCAGCCCGGGCTTTGCACAACAGGGACCTGTGGAGGAAAGAGCGACTCTCCGTGCCTGGCAAGCTGGAGGCAGCAGGGCTGGTGGAGGAGTGCAGGAAAGCATCACGTCGCTGAGGGCAGGCGCAGGAGCCGGGTGCAGCAGGGCCAGATGTGTGTTACAAGCACGTCGGTGCTGTGGTGCACCAGCACAGCCTCCTTCCAGTGGTAGTGGAAGTGCCTTCTTCATACGGATGGCATTTACATCAGCAAAATGCGTTTGCTGGAAGAGCTTATTCTAAACTTGCTATTCTTTGGGGGAGAAAAAGATGTTACTATAAGTCATGTCGCAGTTTTGCTCCTATAACTGTACTGCAGTGTCCTCTGCAGACATAATCAGAGGTCATGCTCCATCAAATTTGTGACTGACATAGCTGCACTGGCAAATAATTGTAATGAGGTCTGGCCTCGATTTTAAGACTGTGCTTGGATTCGTGTACTGCACAGAGCTACCCTTCCTCCTTTAATGTACAGAGGATAACTTCTGGAGAAGGATTTTATAGGAGTTGGTTGAAAACCATAAAGTGCAATATATTGGCTTTTTTTCCCCCTCCTCCTCTTTTCACATAGGTATGTTGGCTCTAAAGTGGTGGGAAAACACAAGTAAACAATTGGCAGAGGGAATTGCATTTGAAATATTTTGATTTCATTCTTGGGTGACTTGAAGGGATGTGCGGCCTGTCAATACTCAGTGATAAGGTGATCTTTTAAGATGGGAAGACTCTCTGATGGCAAAACATCCAGACACCACCAGAGCAGAGTTTGTAAGGAAGACTCTGTAGTAGCGAACTGACGACTTCAATGGTAAAGACCTCTGAGCCAGCACAAAGAATACTGTCTTCCGAAATGAGGTGCAAAGGCTGGTGCAGCACTGCAAAACCAAAGAAGTCTTTGTTTAGCTCAGCTGTAGTGGTGTACTTTGCTTCTCTCTTTTGGCCGCTCCTTAAAGGGCTTCCTTTTAAATTCTGCTTTGACATGACCATGATCTTTTATTTGTCTTCAAAGTATATCCACTTGCTGCAAAAAAATACGTTACTTATTCTGCCCTAGGTCTGTAGGAACAGTGTGGAGATAACAGTGAGGCTGCAGCTGCTAGTGGAGTGGAAGGCACAGGAGAGTCACTTCTCCTGGTGGCTTTGGCAGAGGAAGGAGGAAACGTGACTTTCAAGAGGACTGAAATTCAGGCTCCTTGATATTATTTTTAACATCTGTAAAAAATACTTTATCAGGTAACAGTGGTGACTATGTGCATGTGGACAAAAGCAGTGCTGGGAAGTTATTGGGAAAGTGTGATCCTTCCTGCATCTTGGAGATTGCTTCATTTGTCAGACAGATGCCATTCACGTGAGTTCAGGAACTGTTATGAGCTCAGGTGGGCTGACTAATTCACTTTTAACACAGGCATCGGTGAATATGGTCAGTGTGTCCACAAATACACCATGTGTACGTTTACTGCAAGTTTTATTTTCATTTGGGCTGGGAATGATGCCACAGAAAATACCAGTAGCTTTCTCAGCTACTAAAATCATCTACCACGCTTTAAATTTAAAGAGGAAAATGGTTATTTTCTTTTAGGACTGTTTTGGGCTACATACCAACATGAAGCACTGGAATGATGGCATGACACTCGCTACTGCCGAAAATGTCAAGTACTGTGTAGATTTACTGTGTCTTCACTTGACGGTGTGGCTGATGTTTCACCAGCCCAGCATTTTTGAAGAGGCACAGCTATTGTTTCATAAGCAGTTTGCATTTCTAATGCATACTTTAGAATTCCTAAGCAAATCCCATTTAATACTTTAGCACCGTATAATGTTTCATTTATGTGACTATACCCTGCAGTAACTGCTACAGGTAAGAAAAATATTCTTCTTATAAATACTAAGGCAGAACATTTTATTAGTGACCTTCTTTTATAAAAAAGGCATTGAACCAGAGCTGACAGTAAGCAGTTTTCCACCAGCACTCTGGTTGTGCTTCAGTCAGGCAGCATCTGTAGTGCTTTCTCTAATAAATAGCTCTGCCGGGTGACTTTCCAGTAATGTTTCAGTTTGGGCTAGACAATCGATTTTTCTTTTCTGGTGAATGGTTTATTCACTGAAATGTGGTTTGTGAGTTTGGGACAACTAAGAACCTTTGGAGCCAATTACAAGCTGTGGAGGGCCACAGTCAAGTGATACTCTGTCACAGGAGTTCCCATGCGGCATTAGGCAAATGTGTGGCAGGACGCAGGATCTGATTGATTGCTACAGCAATGGATTTGACTTGAATACACTCAGTATTTTCAACTGAAAACTTAATTTTTAAGATAGACTAATAAAATTAATAGTGGCTTCCTCACCCTCACTCTTGCACATGTGCATGAACCTACATGCAGCTTTCCATCCTATACCCAAAACGATGTCAGTCTTCCAAAACCAGGGAGGTCCAGATGAAAGTCCTCTGTATGGTGAGCCTAAAATCTCCATTTTCCACCTCTCTTGTGGGAGGCACTTTTGCAGGAGGTAATTTATATCCGGCGATACTTCTTGAATCATTTTCAAAAGAAGAAAAGCAAAGCTCATTTTGGCAGTCTGCTGTGTAGGATGTCAGCAGCTCAAAGATACAAGACCCACAGATGGTCATCTGGCAGTGCTGACTTTTCACTAATTACAGGTAGCTTAGGTGTGCCAGAAACAACAGTTTACCTTTATTGACTATAGTTTTCAAAGCCAAAGGAGAGCTTGAACCAGCTACTGTGCCTGCCAAAGCATGGAGGATTAATCCAGCAACATCATAGAATCATAGAATCTCTTTGGTTGGAAAAGACCTTTAAGATCATCAAGTCCAACCATTAACTCTACCATACTCTGCCAAATCCTCTTCTAAGCCATACCCCCAAGCAATCAATATGTTAATTTTGCTTTCATAGCGCTCAGGAAGAGCTTGAGTTTCAAATCTTGTGAAAGGACAAGCTCTCTCCTTTGATGCAACTGCGGCCCATGATCCCATCGAGGTTGGTCAGTTCCTGAAACCCAGGGCAGTAATCATCTCCTGAACAAGCCAGCTGGACCCACCAGGGTTGCTCAGTTCACAAGGCTGCCTCTTTGCTACACACTTGTCTTCCATTTGGCTACAGTTCCATTTTTCTAGAGGCAAAGTTTAAACCATCTAAGAGACGTTGTGCAAAACTTGTATAGTCTTCAATTCTTGTCCTTTGAAATGTGTTTGAGAGAGAGAGAGAGAGAGAGAGAGAGAGAGAGAGAGATGGGTCTGGCTTGCTCCTGTAGCTCCTGGGGCCAGCAGCAGTCCCACTGGGATGGTGGGGACCTGCCTGCTGTGCCTCTCTCTTGTCTTGGGAGATCCCATACAGGCGTTAGGGGCTGGCTGCTTTTAGGTGGTTTTCACTGTGTGAGCTGAGTACCAGGGACTGCTGCCTGAGTTGAGACCATTTGTGAAAGGGAAAG